>NC_068355.1:208479580-208709580 GCF_020536995.1 Dreissena polymorpha
TTACATAAAAAAATTTTGCCCTCGTGGTTTAATTCCTACGCATCGGAACTCCATACCGTTGGTTATTACCGCAATAACCAACGATTACCCGTGGATTATTTCTTAACTATACCTCTCGTTTTACCACAAAAACACCATAAGATTAAGTGTATATGTTACTTTACTGCAGATTCATCTAACCAAAATATGAAAAAAGAACGATTTCTAAATCTCGGAATAGCAGTTACAGTTCTCGCAGTTATCAATATATTATTAAATAGGATTAATGATCATTAAGTAAACACAGTTATATAACTTTAACGAGAATATCATATTACTTTTGATATGTGTAAAGCATGTGTCATATTGAATGACTTATATTAATATAAAACCAGAATATGTATAGACTAACAATGGGTTGAATTTGTTATGATTATAATATTAAAATATTGAAATATGACGGCCACAAGGTGAAAACAAAGCAAACTAACTGTCTTTTTTTGCAACTGTGTCAATAACAATTTTTTCATCTAAAACTGTCGGTCACAGATCCGCAAAAAATATTTCTGCAAAACTAAATAGAGTCCTAGAAAAAGTATATAGTCAATATTCAAGCTCGATTGACATGCAGCAAAAATTCTGTAATGTCGATCCTCTCGATTTAATCATAAAGCGGATATCTGTTGAACATACGCTTCGTTTAATAGCATCAAAGGTATATTTGATTGTGTACGACTGTTTGTTGTGTTGGTTAATGTCTTTTTGTTTATTAACCCTTTCAGTGCGGGAACCGAATTTTGAATGCCTTTGCAAACAGTTTGGATCCAGATGAGATGCCAGAGAACGTATTCTGATAATATTCTTTGACAAAAAAATCGAAGAAAATGCTAATTTTAGAAATTCAGCAGACGACATTTTAGCAGACGACACATATCCTAACATGCAAAGGGTTAAATGCCAAGGTGCATATGAAGAATCGCGGCCACATATGTGTGGCTTATATCACTACGGGCGTTATCAGTAATAGCAAGATACAAGGCTACTTTACGTATAGATAATAGCTAACCATACAGTATGAAATAACTATTGTTATAATTTTAGTAGATACGAGTAAACATAAATCGAGCGAACGAATTATGTTAAGTATGTCAAAGCGACATGTTTTGGATTCGATCAAGTGAATTTTTCTTCTTAATCTGATACGCAAGTGAATAACCTTTATCATTAGCAGTCATGTCACTCTACAAACTAATTCTACCATAACCTCCCACTGTCAATCAATAAACATATTGTATTTGAGTTCCGGCGATGGTGTTTATGAAGTTAAACATGTTTTTGAAATCCGATTTAAAAGTGATAATTTTCAAGTTATGAATATTAGTTAGTTATTATATGTGACGATACCAAATGTATAAGAAAATGTTTGACTATTCATACACATATAAACCGGACTCTGTGAATAGGGGGTTTAATACATATGCGTACAGTGTCGTCCCATATTAGCCTGTGCAGTTTTTTTAACACAGACGGCTATTATTACTAGTGATCTGTTTACACTTCATAAAAGGATGAAACTTTAGAAAAATACCGAAACACATTTAGAATAAAAGTATATGTTTTCTTTATTATTTTTCTGACAAACTGCATCTGTGTGTATATATTCAATATATGTGAATGAACTGGTTAGAAAAAAAACTTGGAAACGATTAACAAACAAATCAATATGATCGTCAAATGAATTGATATCGTTGCGAACTGGACGAGACAATGTCGATACTGTACCTCGCCTCGAGTATATAAAGCATCTATTAATGATTGATTATGTAACAATAAAATATCATCTGAAATTCCCCACAGACACATTCATATTAACATCGGGTATGTCACGCCACTTATGGTCCCATTCCTAAAGTTTAACAATTCCGTCAGTTATTTTCTAAATATCAAGCCAGTAGTTAGTTGATTGTTGAGACATATTTAACCCATGTATACCCAGTGGACTCTCCCATCCTTCTCAATTGGTTCAATTTATTTCCAAAATAAGGGGTGTCAAGTATATTTATTTCTATATTTATAATATTTCATAAAGAAATTCATTTAAGCAAACAGCGTAGACCCAGATGAGACGCCGCATGATGCGGCGTCTCATCTGGGTTTACGCTGTTTGCAATGTTCTTTTTTCAGGACGCTAGGCATGAATGGGTTAAAAAAAAATATTGATAACATCGCTATATGAACTTTCGGACGCAATTATGCTTTTCATCGTCAAATGTCATCACATAGTATTTGTAATTTACGTCTAGACAACACTAGGTGAATAGCACGCAACGTCCATTCCTTGCATTACATTGTACATAATTGATGTGTGTTATATGATTCGATCTGTGTGTTATTTGGCATCGAGATTATTGAAACAGATTAACACTTAAGGTACATGACTTGTCTGCGTGTAATGCATAAACTCATTTTCATTATGAAACGTCGGTTTCTTTTTAGTATCACATATTGTATGGACGGCATACGTGTTTGATGATAACCGTTCAAAAAAATGTTGATTTGAACACTTTATGATCGCTATGAAACGTGTGATAATTGCCACAAACTACTTCACTACCTCTACTTCACAGCTTCGCACTCGTATGGTATAAAATTACTGAGGGTGTATATCCCATTCACCGTCAGTTATTAACGATGTAACTAGTATTATTGCTGATCGTAAATGCAAAAATATCAAATAAATACAAACATGGTTTGGGGATATCCATCATGCCTTGCGTCGATAATTAATACAGCGCCAAAAAGCTGTTTTGTTTAATACTATTTTAGATAATCAATCATTTCATAACCTGCGAGGAAAAGCCACCTCAATGCCAAGTACATGAAACATGTATCATATAACTTGAGCAGTTTATACCTGGAAGACAAAACAATGACTGCAATTAAAGTTAATATTAAGATGTCGTCGAGAGTAGTATTTGGTTAAATATTGTGTCGATTTTTTTTCCAATAAATTGGTATTATTTGCTAAAGAACATGGTTTGCAGTATGTAAAGTTGTTTAGCATGACTAATATTGCGTTTGCATATTACGCGTAAAAATGTTATGATATCCGTTGTAAAAGCTAGGCCTCGATGCATTTGCGAATGTGTGCTTTCAAAATACCATATTTGACAATACGTCACATTCTTTCGTGAAGTGCTTTCCAAATGCCATATTTGACAATACGTCACATTTTTTCGTGAAGTGCTTTCCAAATACCATATATGACAATACGTCACATTCTTTCGTGAAGTGCTTTCAAAATGCCATATCTGACAATACGTCACATTCTTTTGTACAGTGTTTTTCAAATGCCATATATTAAAGTACGTCACATTATTTAGTGAAGTGCTTTTCAAATGCCTTATATGACACTACGTCACATTCATCAGTGAAGTGCTTTCCAAATGCCATATATAACACTACGTCACATTATTTCCTGAAGTGTTTGACAAATGTCTTATATGAAAATACTTCATATTCTTTCGTTGAAGTGCTCTACAAATTCCATATATGACAATACGTCAAATTAGTTCATCATGTGCTTTTCAAATGCCATACGTGACAATACGTCACATTCTTTCGTGGACTGCTTTCCAAATGTCATATATGACAATACGTCACATTATTACGTAGAGTGCTTTCCAAATACCATATATGACAATAGGTCACATTCTTTCGCGAAGTTGTTTTCAAATGCCATATATGACTACACGTCACATTCTTTCCTGAAGTGCTTTTCAAATGCCATATATGACAATACGTCAGATTCTTTCGTGAAGTGCTTTCCAAATGCCATATTTTGCAATACGTCACATTATTTTTTGAGTGCTATCCAAATGCAATGAACATATGAAAATACGTCACATTATTTCGTGAAGTGATTTCAAAATGCCATATATGACAATACGTCACATTCGTTTGTGAACTGCTCTCCAAATAATGCTAAATATGAAAATACGTCACATTCTTTAGTGGAGCGCTTTCCAAATGCCATGTTTGACAATACGTCACATTCTTTCGTGAAATGCTTACCAAATGCCATATTTGGCAATACGTCACATTCTTTCGTGACGTGCTCTCCAAATGCCATATATGACAATACATCACATTCTTCCGTGTGCGCTTTCCAAATGCCATATATGACAATACGTCACATTATTTCGTGAAATGCTTTCCAAATGACATATTTGATAATACGTCACATTCTTTCGTCAAGTGCTTTCCAAATGCCGTATATGACAATACGTCATAATATTTCGTGAAGTGTTTTTCAAATGCTTTATATAACAATACGTCACATTCTTTCGTGAAGTGCTTTCCATATGTCATATATGACAATACGTCACATTATATCGTGAAGTGCTCTCCAAATGCCATATAAAACAATACGTTACATTCTTTCGTGAAGTGCTCTCCAAATAATGACATATATGACAATACGTCACATTCTTTAGTGGAGTGCTTTACAAATGCCATATATGACAATACGTCACATTATTTCGTGAAGTGCTTTCCAAATGCCATATATGACAAAACGTCACATTCTTTAGTGAAGTGCTTTCCAAATGCCATATATGACAATACGTCACATTTTTTCCTGAAGTGCTTTACAAATGCCATATATGACAATACGTCACATTCTTTAGTGAAGTGCTTTCGAAATGCAATGAAAATATGAAAATACGTCACATTCTTTCGGGAAGTGTTTTCCAAATGCTATAAAGGACAATACGTCACATTCTTTCGTGAACTGCTCTCCAAATCATGCCATATATGAAAATACGTCACATTCTTTAGTGGAGTGCTTTCCAAATGCCATATTTGACAATATGTCATTTTCTTTCGTGAAATGCTTTCCAAATGCCATATATGACAATACGTCACATTCTTTCGTGAAGTGCTTTTCAAATGCCATATATGACAATACGTTCAATTATTTCTTGAAGTGCTCTCCAAATGCCATACATGAAAATACGTCACATTCTTAAGTGAAGTGCTTTCCAAATGTCATATATGACGATACGTCACATTTTTCGTGAAGTGCTTTCCAAATAACATATATGACAATATGTATATTTCTTTCGTGAAGTGTTTTCCAAATGCCATACATGACAATACGTCACATTCTTTCACGAAGTGCTTTCCAAGGCAGTATATGACAATACGTCAAATTATTTTGTGAAGTGCTTTCCAAATGCCATATATGACAATACGTCACATTCTTTCGTGAAGTGTTTTTCAAATGCCATATATGACAATATGTCACATTTTTTCGTGAAGTGTTTTCCATATGCCATATATGACAATACGTCACATTCTTTCGTGAAATATCTTTGTGTTTATCTTTTAATTATGTTTTATTATTTAATTAACTCGATAATCACCAAAGGTTCATGATGGCAAATATAATATCGACAACCCATTAGAAGTTTTGTACGTTTGATAGCAATGTATAATATTGGAAATGTATGCATTTCCTCGGATCCAAAATTCCAACGGCAACATGTTTCATTATGTGCCGTAAGAAATGTAAACAATATAAAAATAGGTAACGTCGTGACGTTTACTTTTTTATGACCAAACGGGAAGTTTGTTGAATAATCCTATTTATGTTTTTTTTGTAGGTTTCATTGCAGTTTCATAATGTTCAAACCAGTTGCGTAGTTTCGTATTGTTCACAGCAGATGCGTAGTTTTCACGGAAGTTTCGTAGGTTTCGTTGCTGTTTCGTAGTGTACACATCAGTTTTGTATTGTTCACAGCAGTTTCGTATTTTTCACAACAGTTTCGTAGGTTTCACTGCTGTTTCGTATTGTTAACAGCAATGTTGTATTGTTCACAACAGTTTAGTAGTACTCACAGCAATTTTCTTGAGTTCACAGCAGTTAAGTATTATGTACACAGTTTCATATTTTTCATAAAAGTTTCATATTGTTCACATGAGTGTCGTAGTGTTCACAATATTTTTGTAGTGTTCACAACAGTTTCACAGTGTTCACATCGATTTATTTATCTGGCGGAACCAACATTCCATACGAAAACGCCAACTATTTGGTACCGAATCGTTCAAAATTATAAACATGTAACACGCAACAGCTCAACTGTATACACATACACTTGCAGTGTTTATATTTTTATAATGTTTTGGTTATTATATATATGCTTAGCGAAATAAGAAGTACGCAGAAGTCGAACAAGATACGTACACCCTCACCATCATATGAAAAGAACGAGGAACATTGTTTTTAAACATTAGATTGTTCAACATGAGTTTGGGCTACATTTTCGTAGACAAAGCCACTGCTGTTTCTTGACACAAATATACATAATACGTTTACTATTTCGAATTTATTTTCAGAAATCGAATGCTTCAAATAACTGTTTTGCTTAAAAAAGACTGTTCTTACAAACTACTTATCTTCGGCTCTTGTTTTCTCTTTGTACTTGGGTTCCCTACTGGACCCGTGATTACTTAGAAAGAAGTAACTTGAAATTGTCAGACTGCACCACAGGTCGTTGTGCTTTATTTTAATAATGTTGTAGAAGTTTACAGGTGAGTCCAATGTCAACCTCCGCTTAGAGATTTGTCTGCACCCAGCATAGCTCGATCTAAACACTGCCAGTATTACCAACCACGTGATGATAGCCGAGCCACGTGTTGCTATAATTTGGCCGTTGTTATGTTTACGATTTTTTTTAAATTAAGGTTATTCTATTTGTGATGAACCTTAACGTATACACTCTTTTCAAAATATAAAAGCAAATGATACTACTGATCCTGATCTGGAAGGATTTTCTTGTGATGCAGAGATTGTAAAGGAGGAAATGTAATGACAACTCTGCATGTATATTGCAAGGGACGACAACTCTGCAAGGAGATTGGTCCTGTGTGCGCATGCCAGCTGTGTACGATGGATTAAAAGCTATCGCCTTAACCTCTTAAATGCCCTTACTCTTACATTATACGTTTAAGTTTATACTTTATGTACGTAGGTGATCCGTGTATTTTCACAAACTATAACGAAAAAAACACAAACAAAGAACGGAAACATTGTATATAACTATATAGTGTCGCGTTTGTAACGCTTAATAGTTTTCATGATTTCATATGATGATAACTCGTCAACGAAGAAGTTTCTACGTCATAAGCGTATTTTACCCCCTGATGTGTAATGTTCTTTTTTTAGAAAATGTGACGAAATGTTGAACAAGTGTCATCACGACAATTTGTGAAACAGTCTCTTGAATCGAATATAATATAAACCGAACAACCTTAACTCCTCGGTAAAATTCTTATATCGCAAGTTAAATGTGTGATTAGTTCTTTAACTTATTTCCTTTGAAATACAATTTTACTAACAAATCGTCAGCCTACGTTAGAAACGAAGGCCTTAACCAAAGATGTATCAACAAACAATTAATAGATGTCAGCATAAATAGACCGAGATAATGGATTAAAGTATGTTGATGAACAAATACATTGATAAAAAACGCTGCAAGCATACACATTAATAAATAACCAAGATTGACGTTAGATCAATATTCAAGCCACAGCTACCGCTTTGATGACAACATACTCTGTATCAACAGATGTTTAATTCATTTTAGGTAATAATTACAAAATAAGCACTTCCCTCAAGTCGTATTTTACAAAATACCACTTTCCGCCTACTAAAATGCAACATTTCGGGAAGTTCCCGGAACTAATTAACACATGGTCAATACATATCACACTTTTTGACGGTATTATACTTTTTAACAAGAAAATAATACAATACAAGTAAAGTATTATAATTACAATGTTGTGGGTGTAATGTGTAGGTTGCATTTAAGCTAAATTAGCGTACGAAAGCTAAAAAAACTACCAACATTTGCCGATTTTAATCTTTGCATTTTAATTGGAAGACATGTATCAGTTTTAAAGAAAAAGTGCCTATAAAATCCAAAAATGCCGGTGATCCTATATTTGTATTTCATTTGTTCATATTGTATTTGTATGTATTATAAGAAAACACATTTTCAAAAATATTTTTTATTTCGAAAAATCACCGAAACTGCCGCAACAACCCTTGCGGGTACGAATGAATTGTGGAAAAGGGTTGTTCTAGATTCAGAAGTACGTAAGGCATTAGCATTGCGAAGATTATACCTAGCAACAGATCCAACATGTTGGGGTACAAGGTCGGATAAATACTGTGGGGTAATCGAATTTTGCATTTTGTAGAATAATGTTAATTTATGTTTGTCACGGCGAGTCCTGAAACGGTTCCCAGTTAATTTCATTATGCAGGTCAGTTAATGAAACTAGTTTAGACTATCAACAACCGATTCGCGCTGCTTCATTTTGAATTTTATCAATTTCGTTTTTTTCCGCTTGGGTGCAATTGTCCCATATCACATCTAAATATTCGATAAGAGGTCGAATAAACGATATGTAAATTATTTCAAGAGTTTCGTATTGTTCACAGCAGTTTCGTAGGTTTCATTTCGGTTTCGTAGGTTCGCAGCAGTTTTGTAGTATTCACATCAGATTCGTAGTGTCCACAGCAGTTGTGTAGTTTTCATTGCAGTTTCGTAGTTTTCACATCAGTTTCATATTTTTTTTCAGCAGTTTCGTAGTGTTCATAGAAGTTTCGTAGTTTTCACGGCAGTTTCGAATTGTTCATAGCAGTTTTGTATTGCCCACAGCAGTTTCGTAGGTTTCATTGTAGTTCAGTAGTGTTCACAGCAGTTTTGTATTGTTCACATTAGTTTTATATAGTTCACACGTGTTTCGTATGTTCTACTGCTGTTTCGGAGTGTTCACTGCAGTTTTGTATTGTTCACAACAGTTAGGTAGTGTTTGCAGCAGTTTCGTTTTGTTCACAGAAGTTTTGCATTGTTAACAACAGTGGTGTATTGCTTGCAGCAGTTTTGAAGTGTCCATTGCAGTTTCGCAGTTTTAACAGCAGTTTTATATTGTTCACAGCAGTCTCGTATTGTTCACAGCAGTTTTGTTGGTTCCATTGCTGATTTTTAGTGTTCGCAGCCGTTTTTTCATTGTTCACAGAAAGTTAAGCAGTTTTCGCAGCTGTTTCGTAGTGTTCACAGCAGTTTTGTATTGTTGACAGCAGGTTCGTATTGTTCACTGCAGTTTCGTATTTTTCACATGAGTTTCGTAGTGTTCACAGCAGTTGTGTACTGTTCACAGCAGTTTCTTAGTGTTCACAGCGATTTTTTTATCAGTCTGATCCAACATTCCATAAGTAAGCGTCGACTGTTTTGGTACCGAGTCGTTAGAACAGTATACTAATATAACACGCCACTGCTAAACTGTACATGAACACACTTGAATTGTTATATGTTTTATAATGTGTTGTTTGTTATAGATGTGCATGGCGAAATAAAAAGTACAAAGTAGTCGAACAAGATCCGTACACACTTACCACCCTTACTATCATTTGAAAGAACAGATAACATTGTATTTAAATATTAGATTGTTCAACATGAGTTTGTGCCACATTCATGTACACAAAGCCACTGCTGTTGTTTGACAATAATAAAACAAATACTTTTACTATTTCTCATATATTTTCAGGTATAAATTGCAGCGAAATGACCTTTTTCTTGAAAAGACTGTTTTCACTTACTACTTTGTCTCAGCTTTTTCCTTTCTTTGTATTTAGGTTCTCTATAAGACCCGTCATTACTTAGAAAAAGTATTTTGAAATAATTGTCAAACTGCGCTTCGGGTCGATGTCCTCTATTTAAATTACGTTGCAGAAGTTTACTGGTGACTCCAACGTCAACCTCCGCGCAGAGATTTGACTGGAACCTACATAGCTCGATTCAATCCCTACGTAACAACCATACACGTGATTATAGTCAAGCCACGTGGTGCAATAATTTTCCCGTTGCTATTTTTACTCTTTTTTTAACTTTATATACTTAATTTTGTACTATGAGCTAATAATTATAAACTATTGTTAAAATATAAAAGATAATGATACTACTTTTCATTATATAATACTTATATAAACTTCCAGATCTGGAAGGATTTTCTTGAGATGGCAGATATTCATGTGAGAACATGGAACGACAACTCTGCGTCGAGATTGCAATGGATGAAAACTCTGCGTGGAGATTGCAAGGGACGACAACTTTGAATGGAGATTGGTCCGGTGTGAGTATGCCAGCTGTGCACGAGGTATTAAAAGCTATCGCCTACCACTTAAATATCCGGACTCTTAGATTATATGTTAAATCTTAAACTTGTGCATGTAAATGATCCATGTATATTCATAAAATATAACGAAAAAAAAGCCAGAGAAACTCCACATCACTATATAGTTTCGCGTTTGTAACGCTTTAAAATTTTCACAATATCCAATGAAGCAATTTCCAATTTCCAATAAGTCACGAACGCAGCAGTAATTTTAATAATAATCTACGTCATTAGTTTGTCATTACTTAACTCCCTGATGTTCTAATGTTCTTTCATTTTTTTGAATCTGTAATGAAATGATGAAAAAGTGTCATTTCAACGATCTGTAAAAAAGTGTCTTAAATATAATATTAGCAAAACCAAACAATCTTAACTCCTCCGTAAAGTTCTTAAACCGCAATTGAAATGTATGAATAGTTCTTGAATTTATTCCTTTAGATAAAAATACAATGTAATAAACAATTCGTCAGCCTACGTTAGAAAAGAAGACCTTAACCAACGATTTATCAACAAACAATTAATAGATCTCAGCCTAAATAGACCGAGATAATGGATTGAAGTAGGTTGATGAACAATTACGTTGATGAACCGAAAACGCTGCAAGGCTACATATTAATTAATACACACAATCGACGTTAGATCGACATTCATGCCACAAATACCGCTTTGATGACAAAATACACGTTATCAACACATATACGTGTTTAATTCCCTTTAGGCATAAAAAAAATGCTCTACCCTCAAGTCATATTTTACACAGTACCATAATTCCGCCTACTCACATTCAAAATTTCAGGAACTTGTTAACACATTTTGAATACATATCATAGTTTTTGATGGTATTATAATATTTAAAAAAACAAAAACAATAACAACAAAACTAAATAATTATAATTTCATTGTTGTATGTGTAATATGTATGTCTCATAAGAAGAAATTGTGCAGTTTAAATGCAAATGTGCCTGTTGCAATCTTGGAAATAAAATCCGAAAAAGCCTGTGATCCTATTTTTTTCATTTCTTCATATAGTATTTGTATGTATTATTAGCAGACACATTTTCAAAAATATCTTTTATTGGGAAAAAATCAAAGATACTGCCGCAACACCCCTTAACGAAAAAAGGCCGACCTACCATTAAATTCTCATTCTGGGTTCCCTTAGGCCAAGCATGACTGGTAGTTCATAAATCCCTGAAAAAAAGAAGAAGCAACAACAAAGCAACCGCCATTATCATCACAGCAGCAACAGCAACCCAATAACAGCTTCAAAAATCTGCTGTCAGACAGCAGGATTAGCTACGTCGAAACAAAAATATGCTACACAATCAGCAATCTCAACAGATATCAACCACATAAACAAGAACAACAAGGAGAACAACAAGGCGCTCTTACAAAAACGGATTTTATATAATTCGTTGCCGGAACCGATGCCACTGGTATATGACAATGAGCACTTCACCTCTTGTAGGTCAGAATATACTAAAATATTCCCTTATAAATTCAATGGAAAAGCAATAACTTAAACACAAAATAAAGTCAAACTTGTGTGCGTAGAGACCCTCATACACATAACGTTTGTTAAAGAGCAGTCCAAGCTGAAGTGAATTAAACAATAAAAAAGATAGTTCATGTAGTATGTAAGAAAGAACTTAATGCGAATCAACGGTCGCTGTTTAATGGTCGTCTTTTTACCGGCTTCTCTCCTGTTCAGTATTGTTTCCCGCCATCAGTCAAAGTCTCCAACCTTAAACTAAACAGTGAAGTTCAAGTAAACAATAATGTTTTGCCTATCATATGCCCACAGAAATATTCAAAAATATAGTCATGGGAAGTGCCAATACAGAGAATTGTGATTTCAAATAAATGCTGTTGATATTTTTTTACAGAGTATAGCATTGAACACCAACAATATTTAGTATACTGTAACCTATACCAACCTAACAAAAGGATGTGTAAAGCGCGTGTACCCTTTTCCGGCCTTCGCTAAGAACATATAAGGGTACTTTTAGATGTTATAACAATATAATGTGTTTTATGCTGATGCCAATTCAAATATTCATTCGGTTAACTGTTCCTTGAAGAAGAAACTTACATTTATCTCGAAAACGGCCTTTCAGTGCTCTCGACGCTTTTATTTGTATTTAGGTTCTGCCTTGTTATTATTAGTACAATTTATTCTATAGGTTTCGCGGTTGTTAATGGCTGCTCGTGCAAAACGTTTCGGTATTATCGCCTCATCGTTCATAACTCGCCGGGATTCCAGCAGGGCTGTTTTAAGGTTAAAATCATTATCAATCACATTAATTCTAAATAATACGTTCTGGAAATTTCAGAGTAGTTTCTAGTCGTATCATTATAATTATTAGGAGCATATACGCACAGTATATGGATCGATGTGTGTGACACGTATAGCGTAATGGCGCACAATTAAGTAAAAAAATTGCTCCAAACTACTGTAAAATTGATAACTAAATGTTGTCAAGTTTTCAATAGTATATTTCCCTAGGCTCAAGCCATAGAGCTGCATATTGAAACAAACTAAATGTTACAGGTTATTAAAAAAATAAATAATAAAACTTAAATAAAGATTTTTTTGAAAGCCATTGGGAAATTTGTTGTTGAATCCCGAATAGGAAAGTCAGGGGCGTGAATAATGGGGGGGGGGCAGGGGGGGGGGGCGGCCCACCCCCAATATTTCGGCTAGTCATCGTTATATAAATAAACGTAAAATCCCCAAAAAATCGCCGCCCCAAAACCAGTATTTTTGTTATCACGCGCCGTCAGTGCAGAAGCCATGTGTCCCCTCTCCGTCTGCTCTGAGGTTGCCAATAGTGATGTGTCAATATTCCTTGTTAGGTGTCATAAACTAGGGGCCGGGGTAAATGTCATTGCGTAAATTGTTTTATTGTTCTTTTCCGTGATTGCACTGTCGGTGTTTTGATTAGGGACAGGCGATTCTTTTAATTATAATTGATCGCTTTAATTCAAAGGTAACTGCCACTTAAAACAATTTTGAGTAAATATACGCGTGAAAAACAGTAATGAGTTTGAAAATATTTTTGTTCTCTAAGTACATCAGTTATTTTTTTATTAGAAATCATTGAAGCATTATAATATATGTAATTGTTTAATGTTCAAAATGAGTATTCCTAATCAGCCTCGAAATTTTGCGTTTCCTAAGCGTACATTCGGGAAGAAAAAGCCAGAACAGCGTTCATTCCAATCTTGTTGGTTTGATTCCTTCACATGGCTCCACTACGATGAGGTATGTATATTAGTATTAAATTTTAATTTGCGATCGTTCTTATCTTTAATGAACCTGACGTTGATCTAAATACAAACGCAATTTAGAAAAAAAAGACACAACATACACACAATACACGTATTGTAAAAAAAATTGTTGCTTAATAATGTTTCTTATTATTATCATTAATATATTACACAACATGTATTACAATGTTATTCTTTTCAGAGCCGTGACCTTGCGTTCTGCCATCTCTGCATGGCGGCCAAGAAGTTGGGCAAGATCGGCAACACGAATGTGGACGGTAGCTTCATCAGTGACGGCTTCTCCAACTGGAAAGCGGGTACCGAGAAGTTCCGGAAGCACGCCGAAAGCGAGTGCCACAAGGAGGCGGTCGAGCGACTGGTGACGCTTCCCGCCACGACGCATGACGTTGGAGAGATGCTGTCAGCGGGGCACGCTAAGGAGAAGGCCGACAACCGAAAGTAGCTGCTGCAAATCCTACGCAACATACGGTTCCTCGCACGCCAGGGCATCGCGCTTTGTGGGCACGACAACGATGAGGGGAACTTCATGCAGCTGCTACAACACCACGGGGAGACGGACAGCTCTTTCCTCGCGTAGCTGGAACGGACTCGGGACAAGTTCGTCGTCCCTGATATCCAGAATGAAATACTCCAGCTCATGGCACTGCGCATCCTCCGTAAAGTGGCCAGCGACATCAAGACAAACGAGTTCTACACAATTATGGCTGACGAGACAAAAGACAAGTCCAACCAAGAACAAGTGGTGGTAGTTTTCAGACACGTGTACGAGGACTTAAATGTGCACGTGGACTTTGTTGGGTTTCACCTAGAAAATTCCATGACGCCACTACACTGACGTCGGTCATAGAAGACACTCTTCTAAGAATGAACCTATCCTTGAGCCAGTGCAGAGGGCAGTGTTATGACGGGGCCAGCAACATGACCGGGGCGAAGCGTGGTGTGGCGACCAACATCTTAGCAAAGGAGGAGCGAGCTGTGTTCACGCACTGCTACGGACATGCGCTCAATCTGGCGGTTGGGGACTGTGTACGTCAGTGCAAGCTCTTCCGCGACACCATGGATACAGTGCATGAAGTCTTCAAACTGATTAAGTATTCACCAAAGAGGGACAGTACCTTACAGACCCTGAAGGAGGAGATGAGCCCCGATACCACTGGGTTCCGTGTACCGTGCCTCACGAGATGGACAGTGCGTGCAGCAAGCCTGTGTAGTGTCTTAGACAACTACACTGTGTTACAGACCTTGTGGGACACCTGCTACGAGCAGACCAAAGACTCGGAGATAACATTTATATCAACATGAAAGTTCCCCCAAAACGCACCATATTAATTGTAATTGTATTTTTTTCAGAACCACGGGAGAGGACAACCCTCTCAAACGAACCTCTTTATGTTCCCAGTACAGAAACTGGACCGCCCCCCCCCCCCGATGTTGGGAGGTTATGTACGCCCCTGAAAGTGCCTTTTTCCGGTAATTTATAAAGAAGGAAAAACAATCGCTATACAAATGCTCTTAATAAATGTCTATTTTAGTAAAAGGTATACCCTGTTTAACAAATATTGCTACTCCAGTCTCTGTCATATCTCTTTGCTTTGTTGTTAACAAATAAACAACAACACAACCAAACAATTTAAATTAAATTAAGTCGATTTATAACCAAAATCCGGATAGTCCTACACATCCGAAATAGTTTTTACTAATGACTGTGTTCGTGTTAATGTACGAAATATAATGTTGTTTTGAAATTCCATATCATAATTGCAGCGATAAAGGTAATAATTAACATTATACAACATCTTTTGATGTAAATTACCAATCATTCGAAATAAATCTGCAAAGGCCAGTAAGTTCCTGAATGTACCTGAAAGCAAAAAGTTAAACATCACAATAATTAGGGGTTTCCTTGATGACAGCGACAAACAACCTAGTAATTTTACTAATAGCTTCCATAATCAGTCTATTTTATCGACCGCTGCAAAATTATTGATAACTGTTAATGTTTTCCTAACAGCATTCCCATTTGGTTCGCTTCTGACTAGAATCCAATTATAATTCCTGCATTATCCATCAATTATTCACGTAATTAATTATAAAATAATGTTTTAAAGGTTGTTTTTTTTTACAGATGTTGTCATGTATTGAAGTTTTTCATTAAATGCTTTATATTGATCATGTTAACATTGGATCTAAAAAAACACCAGTAAAAAGAAAACTAAAATTAAAGAAAGAAAATAAAGTAACCTTGAACTTGGCTCGAACCACTGACCTCTGGAGTAAAAGTCTATCGCTTAGACCACTCGGCCATCCGTGATAAAGCAATGAGTGATGCATTTTATACTTTATATAAGCAATCCTCGTAGTCTCACAAAATATAACGACAACTTCAGAACTCTCCATATTATTCAATATTTTCGCGTTGCAACGCATTATCATTGTCAGGTTTTTAAATCGTCAAAAGATGCATATAATGGATATTTTAGAGCATAGTAAATGTTCAGTTTGACCGTTTCCTCACAAATATAACTACAACAAAATTCTGCGAATCTGAATCAGTTTTTTATATAAATTTTGTCAATTTACCAAAGCGTGAAAAGGCACCTTTAACCTTTCGATCACAACCATAACCGTATGGGATGATTAATTCTTTACCCACTAGATTAAACACCTAAACATAGATGACACAGCCATCAGGCAAATTACACTTAAAGGAATTATCTATGCAGAACCAGATCCGCTATTTGCTGAGAATTTATGAACAACTACCAGTACTTTCATAGAAGAGAAATCTCAGATCAGAGATCACGAATGGCATAGGTGCCCGACCGAAAATGAAAAGTGGCGCGATACAAATAATTGTTAAAACTTGTTCAATCAAAAGAAAAAAACAATCGAAACTTAGGAAACTATGGATGCAACTACAAAGTTTGCTAGTAATGTTACTTTGATAAACGTTACAGAACAGAAGACGTTCAACGCGACGCCATCAAACGTTTCTGAATGGGATGATCCGCCGGTCGGTTACTATGGAAACACGAGGGTGCTGCTATGGATGGTGATCAATCTGATTTTTATTTTCATTTGCACGATCGGAAACGCTATGACTATTTTCGTGCTGCTTCGTCAGAAGAAGATGACGTCAACGGCGGTGTTCCTCTTTGCTCTGGCGCTTACAGATACGCTCATCTTATTCAGCTCGGTTTTATTCAGATTGTGGCTGTCACGCTCTAGAGAACAGCTTGCGTGCTCTTCCCGCATAAAGTGAGACTGGGCTGTTCCCCACGAAACGCTGGGTTGATCATCGTCACCATTGTGCTAGCCGTGTTCGGAATTAAAATAATACTACTAGTGATATTTGATGTGAATGGATACAATGGTGGGAGGTGCGGTCCGTCCACTAAGGAATACTACGACTTATTTGTTTACGTTTACGGATGGATCGACTTCACGTTAACGTTCGGCGCACCGTTCCCGTTGCTAGTAATTGGAAAGTCATCATCGTAGTGCAGCTCGCGCGCTCCCATTCAAGACGTCAGCGGATGAACATTTCCGGTAAGGCACGCGACATGTGCCCAGTGTCGATTCTCATGATTGCACTGTGCGTGCTGTTCCTCGTCACGATGACACCGGTGTCAGTCTGTTTTGTGTACTTCCTCTACCTGAGAGAGTAGTTCCTGGCGCTCGAGTCAGTTGATCCTTACACGTCCTTATACGATGCCGCTTACATTGATGTCCTTTTCGGTGTTGCCACTCTGGTCAGCTACTTGAACTACACCTTCAACTTTGTCATCTTCGTGTTCAGCGGCTCGAAGTTCCGCGCAGATCTGAGGAGCCTGCTTTGCTGTAAGGCAACACATGGCACCAGACTGTTTGGAAGCTAGGGGCCGATACAGACAAATTATTAATGCCCTCAACCGCAAAATGCCGACGAAAACCGTTATCATTAACAATATTTGACATAATTGCAAACATGTATTTAATAATATTTAAAACATACGCTGGATCTGAGTTTGGATATTGTTAATACATATTGGAATTGTTCTATACCTTTAATAAGTGTATGATTTTGAAAATAAGGTGACTCGTTGTTGTAAGTGTACAGGCTTTTAACTCTATGAAAGGCCTCAACTTCCGCGCAGAGATTTGACGGGGCCTCCGCGCAAAGATTTGACGGAAACCAGCATAGCTGTATCAAATCACTGCCTTCATAACCAACCACGCGATGATAGCCTAGCCACGTGGTACAATAATTTTAAATTTAGGTTATTAATTTCTTATAATGAAACTAAACTTAGACACTATTTTCAAAATGTTATAAAAAACTTTTAATACTATAATACCTAACCAATAAAATTAAATCCTACCAAATCTGGTAGTATTTTGTTGTGATGGCAGATATTGTATGTAATAGAAAGTAACGTTAACTCTGCGCTGAGATTGGTAAGGCCTTTGGTCAGTTTTGTTATATGACTCTGCAACACTCAAGACAAATATCTATAAATAAACATTATTAAATGAAAAACAAAGGTTTATTTATAGATCCTTGCAAAAAATATAAGTCTCCTGAGGATTTATTTTAGCCACGCCTGGTAAAAACTAGCCTTGACGCATGTGCGTAAATTGTCGTCCCAGATTAGCCCCTATATTAACTTATTGCTGACGTCAATTTCCACAACTGCCTTATATCCGCCACACCATGAAGATAAGCATTGAAATCGGGGTGTTTTGTTCGTCTAGATAAATACAGACGATATAATTAGGAACACTGATAATGTCGAGTATTGAACATGCGATTATTTCAATATCGAAATATTTTTTATAAACATGTAAATATACGAACAAATAAATGTAAATATGTTACGGGAATTCTCAGTAGCATACTGCGCATGCGCTATAATGCCCCCCTCACTGCGCCGATGCTACAACAGCGTCACCGTGTTATGCGCTATTATGTGCCCCTCTTCGTTGTGCCGATGCTACAACAGCGTCATCGTATTATGCGCTATTATGTGCCCCTCACTGTGCCGATGCTACAACAGCGTCACCGTTGTTATGCACATGTTTGTGCCCCCTCCCCCCTCACTGTGCCGATGCTACAACAGCGTCACCGTGTTATGCGCTTTTATATGCCCCTCCTCCTTGTTGTGCCGATGCTACAACAGCGTCACCGTGTAATGCGCTATTATATGCCCCTCTTCGTTGTGCCGATGCTACAACAGCGTCATCGTATTATGCGCTATTATGTGCCCCTCACTGTGCCGATGCTACAACAGCGTCACCGTTGTTATGCACATGTTTGTGCCCCCTCCCCCCTCACTGTGCCGATGCTACAACAGCGTCACCGTGTTATGCGCTATTATGTGTCCACCCCCACCCTCACTGTGTCGATGGTACAACAGCGTCACCGTGTTATGCGCTATTATGTGCACCTCCTCACTGGGCCAATGCTACAACAGCGTCACCGTGTTATGCGATATTATGCCCCCCATACTCTGCCGATGCCACAACAGCATTACTGTATTATGCGCTATTATGTGCGCCCCCTCATTGTGCCGATGGTACAAGAGCGTCACCGTATTATGCGCTATTATATGCCCCCCCCCCTTGTTGTGCCGATGCAACAACAGCGTAACCGTGTTATGCGCATACGCTATTTTTGTAGTAAGTAAATTTCTTATTGAGCCGCACTCTGTGAAAATGGGATTTAATGCATATGCGTAAAGTGTCCTGCCAGATAAGCATGTTTAGTTCACACAGGCTAATCGTGGAAGGCACTTTCCGCCTAAACTGGATTTTTACAAGAAGATACTTTCTTGAAATGAAAAATATCATAAAAGTGGAAAGTGTTACCCCTGATAAGCATGTGCAGACTGCACAGGCTAATCTGTGACGACACGTTACGCACATGCATTTAACCCCTTTTTCACAGAGCACGGCCCATTTATATTTACAAAAGATAAACTGCCAATTAAAGGCACCTTCGTTTGTAATCATCAATTAATTGATATTTCGGCTTCCAAAAGGCGAATTACTTTGTTTTCGCACACAAACGGCACCATTTTCAGAGCTCTACACACGAACTATCGTACAAACATTCAGAAGTATATAAATATATATTGCAACACTCTCATAACCAATTGCTTTTTGAAGGCTGAATAAAAACAGTAGTCAATATAAAGTAGAATAATCCTATCAAGGTTCAATATATACGATTTTACAACCACATGCAATGTAAGACAGTTCTCTAGGGCACGCTATAGGGAAGACGACATCGATGCCGTCAAAGAAAAAAGCTGGCTGGATAATGTTTAAGTGGACATCCCTGTTAATGGATAAATCACTTTCAGCAGCACATTACAGTTTCGTAGTGTTCACGGCTGTTTTGTATTATTCACAGCAGTTGTGTAGTGTTCACAGCAGTTTCGTAGTTATCACTAGAGTTTTGAAGTGTTCATATCAGTTTAGTATTGTTTACAACAGTTTCGTAGTGTTCACAGAAGTTTCAAAGTGTTTACATCAGTTACATAGTGTTAACATCAGTTTCATAATGTTCCACAGCAGTTTCGTAGTTTCACTGCAGTTTTGTGTTTTTTAGCAGTTTCGTAGTGTTCACAGAAGTTTCGTATTGTTCACATCAGTTTTGTAGTGTTCACAACAGTTTCATAGTGTTCACATCAAATACGTAGTGTTTCACAACAGTTTCGTTGTATTTATATCAGTTGCGTAGTGTTCACATCAGTTTCATAGTGATCACAGCAGTTTCGTAGTATTTACGGCATTTGCGTAGTATTCACTGCAGTGTCATTGTAGTTTCTAAGTTTTCATAGCAGTTTTGTATTGTTTACAGCAGTTCCGTATTGTTCACAGCAGTTTCGAAGGTTTCATTGCAGTTGCGTAGTTTTCACAACAATTATGTGTTGTTCACAACAGTTTTGTATTGTTTACAGCAGTTTCGTAGTGTTCACGTCAGTTTTGTATTGTTCACTGCATATTTGGAGTGTGCACAGTAGTTTCGTATTGTTCTCATGAGTTTCGTAGTGTTCACAGTAGTTTCGTAGTGTCCACAGTAGTTTCGTAATAATCACAGCGATGTTTTTATCTGGCGGAACCAACATTCCTTAAGTAAGCGTCGACTATAAACATTATACTCATATAGCAAGCAACAGCTTAACTGCACATTCACACACTTTAAATAGAAAATGCTGTCTATTGAACGCATACCATGATTTAATCAATAATATCTAGTCATACTGAAACAATAATGTAAAGAGTTCTGTAACAGAATTGTATTTTCTTTAAAACTTTGTCTAGTCAATGTTTTATTGCATTTCAGAAATTGTTAAACTTGATAATAAAAGGGTAAAATAAAACACAATAGTCAAATTTTGGTAATGTATTTCGTGTATACTATATAATTTTACATTCATACATACATATAGGCGTTATGCATATAAACCAACACATTCGTTAACATTTCATTACTTATATATATGTCCGACACATAATATGAAAAATAAAAAATAAAAACACCCGTCCCAATTTTCCCCAAACTTTGGATGAGAATCTATTTATTTATTTTCTATTGCCTAATGATTTCTTTATATTGTATATGCAATTCTTTCTTTACAAGAGTCACATGTTGTGTCACTAACTGGAATCGTCTCTTTTCTAATTCCAATGAATAGTCACCACATTGGATTATTGAAGAAAATATATTTCAAGCATGGAATTTATATTTTTTTGCCAGTTGCTGGTATACTTATCTCCTAGGCTGTGATCAAGATAGATAATCGATGTTTGGAAATGTGGCAATGTTTGTAGTATTTGCTTCCCTTAGAAAAAAGGCAACTTATTTAAGAAACTTTGTGATTTATTTGGCAAGCAGCAACAGATTATAACTAAAACAAACCAAAATATTGTTTACAATTTATTAATTACATTGTCACATGTCCAATTTACATGAACATGTACATTGTAAAAGTATTGCAATATTGAGAATTTCTAGAACTGAAAGACAATGTTGTTTATGTCAGTCAATCATTTTCAAACGTAGACGTAGACATTTCACCGGACGCTGCGTCGTCACTGATTTCACTGGAAAATAAAGATACAATAAAACGCATTGAGAAGTTACTTTATATACCCGACTAAGACAGTACTACGGAACGGCTACGATATCCAAATATTTACGAGCAAAGGCGAGATTGGCTTGGGCAGCTTCGGAATCACGACGTAGTTCTCCACTCTTGATCAGCAGACGATGTATTGCTTACGGAGGAGTCGGGAGATAGCTGATGAAGCACGACGTAGTTCTCATAAATATGCATTGTGTACACACCGGTCTTATTATAACGTAGTGACGTCACCATCTATGTATAGAATGCGAATATGCGTGTCTTCACACAACTAAGCATAGAACACAACACGTTTTACATTGGGCTAGGCTTGCGATCAGCTTATTGACAACACACATCCACGAATATTACATATTCGTATCATATAGCAATCAAGTACAATCGTAGTACAACTTTGACAGGACAATTTTCGATCTATACATTATATATCAAATTATAACTATAATTTGTATACATCACTTCTAGTATTGTGTCCTTAATAGGTTTTTTCAAGACCAGGGTAAACAACCAGAGATAAAAATTCATCAGAAGCCCCATGTTAAATAACTCTGGAAAACTGTACCTGAAAACAACCAATATTAACATGTAACTAAACATTATGTAACACAAACATAACATGTCATTTGAGCCAATTTACTACTAATGCGGTTCGAATTTAAAAAAGTAAAAGTTAACTGATCGAAGTCTAGCGTAGAACTGACCAAACAATGAACACCCCGTGCAAATTCCCGCCTATGTCAACCTGAGTGACCATCACTCACGTGACAACTACACGCATGAACGAACCGCACATATACCTGTTTTGTGCGGTGCGTTATGTTTAGACATACGTTCCGTGCTATACTCCGTAACGCACAGAACTAAAAAGTATTCACACAACTAAGCACAAAACACAACACGTTTTGCATTGGTCAAGGCTTGCGATAGAACAAAAACAAAGTTTAGTAAGGCTTTAAATTCGAACCGCAAATCAATTATAATTTCAATTGTCTAGTGATAAAAAGCTTTTTGTCTAGAGAATCATCAATGTACCCATCTTTAGCCCTATCAGACTTCCATCGACCATGTCGCTTCAAACATCTCTAAAACACGCCCTCAGCGTTAGCTAGTTTAAATAATTACATATATATAACCAATAACTGGTTTGAACAAAAAATCATTTGATTCATCTGACCAATTTGCTAATTACATATTTGTAAATAAAACGCCATATGGAAAGTTGTAGTTGTACATTTTGCAATTATAATATCCGAACCATTCGTATACATGCCAGTATTATAATGGCGTACATTAATAACAAAGTGATCAGATTTCAATTGTAGGTGATTACAATGAAACTCACTTAATGTGTTAATATGCATGATACATGTACATGCATAACCCAAAAATTATAAATCAATGAAAACAGTGGAATCTCCTTATATCAAACACAATGTTTGTATCATCTCTAATGAATGCACATGTACATGATACATTTTCTTGTGAGATGGTTTGAAACACACACGATTTGAAGCTTCGTATAATAGTTTGTTAAATCTTTCTTTGGATCATTCACACTATTAATAGAATGGATCCATTTAATACTGTAAAACACAGATGTAAAAAATGTTTTTAGATTTCCTCGATCCATCAATTGAGCCATGTACATTACTTCTGATATATGTAAGGCTGGCATGGCGACTTCATTTTCTTCACAGTATTTGAAATGTGCACATGAAGAATGATTTTCTTCACCGTATTGTCTGCTCTTGATTGTTCTAAATATTTACTTAGCCATTCTGTCCGCCATCTAATCTCTTCGAAGCCCATGCAAGCCCCAGCCCTCTAATCGGTCCTTCAGAGTACCTCTCAAAACATTTCCTGTCAAACATATGTACTATACATCAATAACTGTATTGTGATATGCATCTTAACGCTATCTTATTTAATGATAATCTAGTGTTACCAAAAAAACTTGGAATCATACAGTCTCTACCAAACTTTTTGCAATATTTCACAATATCTCTAAAATGTCCGTATAACAAATCAACATTAGCCAATAAGGCGAACTGCCCCTTTTTGGAACAACAAGGATGCATTTTGCTTTCTCCGATATTATCTTATTGATACAGATTGATACCAACCTAGTTTCTGAACTAACCAGTTTACATTGTTTCCTCATATTGAACTAAGGCACCCACTGCCTCTTTTCATTGAATCCAGTATCCGCAAAACATATTTAAATCTAAAGTTATTTCTTTTGACTACCATTCAATAATATAGATTTTACATTTTATTGTCTGAATACACTTTGATGTACGAATTTTGCAAAGCATTTAAAACATTTCATATAACATAACATCCGGGGACCATAGCATACTCTCTGCTCTCTTCATGGAGCATCTCTGCTCACTTCCGGGAGCAATCTACTGGGCTCTATGTCCACTTCCGGGGACTATAGCCTACAATTTATGCTCACTCCCGGGAGCAATGTACTGGGCTCTATGTCCACTTCCGGGGACCATAGCAAACTCTTTCTGCTCACTTCCGGGAGCAATAACATACCTTTTCTAGCCGTATTCAAGGCATTTTCTTGATCATAAGAAATTTTACTTACGTCATGTTGAACGACGGAATACTTATCCGGTTTATCTTGAAAACCAACTTCCGGTGGCTTAATGTATTGACTTCATATTAAATCACAATATGCATTACCTGTTTTGTTTATAGAAATACTGGCAGTGTACCTCCTTCATTTTAACAGTGTAATATAGTAATCACTTCCAGGAATAACTTTTCTCTTTTCGTCAATAATCTGTTCACTTCCGGGAACAGGTTGCTCTTTTTATTAAGATCATGTACATTCCAATTTTCTCATTTTCGGGTCTCAAAGACCACGAGTACATACCTTTTCTCTCTTCGTCAATGGAATAAAACAAATTGAAAATAAATTTGCTTTTTTATTTTTATAAAAATCGTTAGTTTGACAGTCATTCAGCCTATATCTACATTAAAGCTACAACTTTCTATAAAACCTCCATAAACCATAACTTGTGGTACTTGCATCAGCAAATATATTACACAAAAACAACTGATTGTGTTTGAAATCTTTTCCACCGTTGATTAACTGCCTAGTGCTTTCATTCCATAATCTAAGTTTGGAAATAGCTTGCAACGTTACAATAACGGGAGCTTTCCAACTAGCTCTGGTATTTATGCAATTGTATATATGCATTGTTATCACCAAACTTTATTTACAATCACACTCTGAAAGGAAATTATCTGCCCTACAAGACTAGCTATTAATTTTTCTTTTGGTACTACTTTTTCTTTCGTTTGATAAATTAGATAGATCATCGAATCAATACTTTTTTCTAGCCTAGCTACTCAATTTTTAATTATGAAAAACTGTATTTTTTTGCATATCGATCACCTGCCCGAGCCATTGTACTCTTTGAGAAGGAATCAAAATACTGTTTCATCAGCCAGTTAACATCCAAACTTGTCTAGTCACTAGCATATAATGTATTTTTCATATTCTACACTGTGATGTATGCCATCATCACAAAAGCAAATAACTATTTTAAGTCAATTTGACGTAAGAATGCTAGTACACCTCATTTTAGTTTTAACGAGTTTTAGTAAATATATGATCGGCCGTTATCGTGCCAAATATAAGCTTATAACAACCTAACACTTCCTGCTATTCTCTTGATAGCTCAAACCACACCGTTCGTGATTGTATCAATATCATGATACGCTCCTCTAATATCGAAAGTAGAACAAATAAATAAATATATGATCGGCCGTTATCGTGCCAAATCTAAGCTTATAACAACCTAACACTGCCTGCTAATCTCTTGATAGCTCAAACCACACCTTTCGTGAATGTATCAATATCATGATACGCTCCTCTAATATCGAAAGTAGAACAAATAAATAAATAATAATTTTAAATATATCGAGGCCTCCCATTCTTATTAAATACGACTATAAACGTATTAACGGGCGTATTAACAACATGATAAATGTCACGTGGGTTTTTAGTCTACTTACCGACAAACTTCCGGTAACAATTTTTATTTTTTTCTTCTATGATTTTTTTTCTTTTTGATCAATTTCTATACTATGATCCTTTTGATCAATTGCTCCTTTTATCTCTTTCTGTACGTTAACGTTTTCCGACGAAAAGGAAACATATAACCGCAATTTACTACATCTAAAATGTAACAACCATCCGTAGCCTGCTACAGCTTGGCTACATGGGGTTTCGTTCTTTTTACCGGCGAGCTTTTAGCATCAATTTCTATACTATGACCCTTTTGATCCAGTTTTATACTAAGATCCTTTTGATACATTGAGACAGATCTTTTTGTACGTTACCGTTTTCCGACGGAAAAAATAAACTTATAATCGCCATTTACTACATTGAAAATGTACTTACTATAAGTAGTCTCCTGCTACTTAACCGCGTGGGCCATCCTTCAAGTTACCGGCGAACTATACTTGGATCCTTTTGATCACGTTCGACTTTAGGAACTTTCTGTACGTAACGGTTTCCGACGAACACGAAACTACCCATTTTCTGATAACGGGGTTCTATACATAATTAAATTAACTTATTGGTCGAGCTGTTTGCTGAACATCCAGCTGCTCCTTTTCGATGGCCCGGTTCGCCACATGCGTAACATAATCCTGTGCGTCTCAATGGTAATTGAGTTTCAGCCCCTTGTGTTGCGATGTTAGATGAAGCTTCCGGCTTCTGATATGGCCCGTCAAGAGCGCCGCGTTGCGTTATGTTTCCGCCTTTTTATATGCCATCGCCATTACCTTGTATTTTTCTGCAAATAACATCACGTCATCAAACTCGTAAAACATGTACACATATACATATAGAATGTATACAACACCACAAAGAATAGCAATTTATTCCCCAGTAAGTTCGAAAGCTTTTGTCGTGTTCTACCATTAATGACCTGTGAATTTTCGGTCACGTGCCATCAATATTTCTGTTTGTAAATTGATCGGCTTTCTCTAGTGCTGAAATTGTTAATTGAAATATACATCGTTTCAACTCTGTTACTACTTCGTAACACTCGTACTATGCTCGAGATTCAGTATATTGGATTTAACAGATTTACGTTACTTTTAGCACTTATCTTTTCTATGATGCGTTCAAAATCTTGCAGCATGGACACCCTGTGTTCTGCTAAAGTCGACATCACGATGTAGGATTTGTTCACGAACACAAGTTTACTGATCGAAGTCTAGCGTAGAACTGACCAAACAATGTACACCCCGTGCAAATTCGCGCCTATGTCCACCTGAGTGACCATCACTCACGTGACCACCACACGCATGAACGAACCGCACATATACCTGTTTTGTGTGGTGCGTTATGTTTAGACATACGTTCTGTGATATACTCAGTAACGCACAGAACTGAAAATTTCCTTGGTGGCGGTGACAAACAGCCTAGTAATTTTACTGAAAGCTTCCATTATCACCACTTTATATGTGCCGCTCAAAAATAAGTGATAATTGTTAATTTGTGACAAACTACATTCCCTTCTGGTTTGCTTCTGATTCGATTCGAAGTATCATTCCTGCATTATAAATCAGTTGTTCACGCAATTATTTCTAATGTAATGTTTTAACATTTCGGACACAAACATAACAGTTTGAGATGATTAAGCCTTGCCCCATTATATTAGCAACCTTAACATATTTGACATAGCCATCAGGCGAATTTCACCTAAACAAATTATCTAGGCAGAACCAGATCCACTATTTGCTGAGAATTTATGAAAACTCACCAGTACTTGCTCAGAGGAGTCCCCTCAGATCAGATATAGAATAACACAGAGGCCTGACGGAAAATAAAAAGTGCCGCGATAATAATAAAATCATATTACTTGTTAAAGAAAAGGAGTTTGTAACAAAAAAATCGAAACTTAGGAACATATGGATGCAACTACAAAGTTTTCTAGTAATGTGACATTGATAAACGTTACAGAACAGGAAACGTTCAACGCAACGTCATCAAACGTTTCCGGATGGGAGCCTTACTCTATAGTCAGTTACTATAGAGACACGAAAGTGCTGCTCTGGAGGGTGATGCCGCCGATTCTTGTTTCCATTGGAACGATCGGAAACGCTCTGACTATTATCGTGCTGCTTCGTCAGAAGAAGATGACGTCAACGGCGGTGTTCCTGTTTGCTCTGGCACTTTCAGATACGCTCATTTTGTTGAGCGCACTTCTGCCAAACTGGGTGGGTTATACCTGGGACATTGACGTCCTGTTGCTGAGTAGCCCTGGGTGTAAAGCGCTAGCCTACCTTGCCTACTGCAGCATCCACCTCTCATCGTGGCTGATCGTGGTCGTCAAGTTCGAGAGAAAAGCTTGCGTGCTGTTCCCGCATAAAGTGAGACTGTGCTGTTCCGCACACAACGCTGGTATGATCATCATCTCCATTGTGCTAGCTGTGTTCGGAATTAATATAATACTACTCGTGATAAATGATGTCAATGAATACACGGGCTGGATGTGTTCTGTGTCCAGGAAGGAGTATCGAGACCTATTTCACTACGTTTATGGATGGATCGACTTCACGTTAACTTTCGGCGCGCCTTTCCCGCTGCTACTCATTGGCAACGTCATCATCGTTGTGCAGCTCGCGCGCTCCCGTTCAATACGTCAGCGGATGAACATTTCCGGTCAGGCACGCGACACGCGTCCAGTGTCGATTCTAATGATCGGGCTGTGCGTGATGTTCCTCCTCACGATGACACCGGTGTCAGTCTTTGTTTTTTACACCCCCTACCAGAAGGAGAAACTCCTGGCGCTCGTGTCAAATGATCCTTACAAGGCCATGTACGAGGCCCAGTACTTTCAGTTCCTTCACGCTGTTGCCATTCTGGTCAGCTACTTCAACTACACCTTCAACTCTGACATCTACGTATTTAGCGGCTCGGAATTTCGCGCAGAGCCGAGGAGCCTGCTTTGTTGTAATGCAACACAAGGCACCAGATTGTTTGGAAGCTAGGGGCCGATGCAGACGAAATATTAATGCCACCAGCAGCAAAAATGCCGACGAAAACTGTTATCGTTAACACTATTTGACATAATTGCTTATTTCATAATATTAAACACATATGCTGGATTGATTTTGTATATTTGTAATAAATATTAGAATTGTTCTACACCTTTAATAAATGTGTGATTCTGAAAATAAGGTGACGCGGTGTTGTACGTATACAGGGTGCAGAATCAACAGGGTTTCCCGGATTTTACATGGGCTAGACAGAGTGTAAATACACCGTTAAGAACGTTATTTTGTAGTTCTCAAGTTGTTGAAATACATTTGCAAAAATCGTTAGTGCATAAAAGACAGTATTTCTTGCAGTTTGTGCAGATACCTTAGGTATAAGAATAAATCATTGAATATGTCTGAAATCGTTGAACAAATTTCACATTGCATTACCGTTTGAATGAATGCAGTACACATAGGATTTTTTAACACGAACACATTCTTATCAAATAACGTAATTCTGATGTATTACAAATTGCCATAAGCAGCATAAAAATATGTCTTTTCTGCACAAGTTGAAATTCTTAAGAAAAATTGTTTTAAAAAGTAATTTTGAAAAAAAAGCAGCATTTACCGGTGTGTTTACATCCATTAAGAAACTTTTACAACCTATTTTAATTTGAATACCTGTGATTTAAAAAAATCGAGACTCAGTTGATTGTCACTAGGACTCACAGGACCAAGAAATTAAAGAATTGTGCGGGCTTCTTTGCTCGAAAAGGGTATTTATTGTACAAGTGACTGATAACCAAGAATCATTAGGGCTTCTTTGAGTTACATCAACCAGCTGTCTTTTAGTCACGCTTAGGTCCTCTAATTGTGTCTTATAATCACACTGTAATTTTAACCTTCAAGTTGTGTCTTGTAGTCACACTTGGTCAGTCTATTTGTGACTTGTAGTCACGATAGCTCAAATAAGGTTAAAACCCAAAAGAAGTGTCCTTACGGATGACAGGTGACTAAAAGCTGTGGGATCCGACAGCCAGAGTGCAGAAATATCCTTTAACGTATCCTTTTTGTTAATGAAAAACAGTGTCTTTATGTTGCCAAATATTTGCTCATAAAATCATTATAATTGTTGTCTTAACCCTAGTTCTATCAATTTATTACATAATATTTTACTTTTACTGTGTTTTAATAGTTTAGCCGGTATTGTTTTATTGCTTAAGTTTCTTACAGCATAATTATTTATATCACACATATTTAGATCATTAATCATTTAATTAATGCTGCATACTATTATCAATACCTCTTATTTTTATCAATATTATGTACATATATATGTTTTGTACAACGCCATTGAATATAATTATATAAATAGGCGTTTCATCAAATTAGCAAGTTCCAAGTTTCAAGTTTGATTTACGTTTAAATGGGAACCCAACAAAGTTACGGGATTCTGCACCCTGTATGTAAGGCCTCTGGTCAGTTGGGATATATATGACTCTGCAACACTCAAGACGAAGATCTATAAATAAATATGTTTAGATCTATTGCATGTGCGTAGAGTATCCTCCCTGATTAGCCTGTGCATTGCGCACAGGCTAATCATTGACGAAACGTTTTCGCCTTAATTGAATTTATGTTTAGAACATACTTCCTTTAAATGATAACTTTCACAGGCTAATCTGGGACGACACTTTACGCACATGCATTAAGCCCCGTTTTTCAAGACTGACACATATTTGGAATCCACTCTTATTATGTTCAAGTAAGCTGAATCTAACTCTATGACTTTAAAACTATGAGCAGTCACATTACAAATCGTTGGATAATAATTATTTGTAACACAATTTATTTAATGCTTTTCGGTGGTTTATAGAGAAATGTAAGTGAATTCAAACTTATAATTCAATGTTTCAAACAGTGGAAATTAACAGTAAAAAAAATATTGATTACTGTCATTGTTTAACTGTGAAATACCGTTGTTTTAGTGTCATGACGTCATTATTTTCGCAAAAGTATACAGTTTAAATACAGAAATAATCATTTGGAAGCATTAAATGACAAAAATATATGCTGGATTCGTTTTAATATCGATTTTAATTTTCCTGAAATCTTTTTTTTTCACTCGTGGTCGCGTCACTCGTGAAAAAAGTATTTTCTATGATCGCTCGTGATTTAAAGACGATATTCTATCAAATAAAAAAAATGCCCTCTATATAATTTTCAAAAACATCATGTCGCTGATAATCTAAGAGGACCTCGTTAAGGGAAAACTGGGCTTGACGCATGTGCGTAAATTGTCCTCCCGGATTAACCCCTATAGTAACTTAGTGCTGACAACCATTTCTACGTCTAACTTAAATCCGCCAAACCATCAAGATTAGCATTAAAATCGGGATGTTTTGTTGGTCTTGATCAATACAGACGATACAATAAAAAACACTGATAATGTTGAGTATTGAACCTGCGATTATTTAAAAACCTTAACCTTTTTTATAAAAATAAACGACCAGCTAAATGTAAATAAATGTTACGGTGATTCTCTGGTAGCATACTGCGTATGCGCTATTATGTCCCCCCCCCCCAATTGTTCCGATTCTACAATATCGTCACCGTATTTTGTGCATACGCCATTTTGTAGTAAGTAAATTTCTAATTTAGTCGCCATCTGTGAAAAGGTGCTTAAATGCGTGTGCGTAAAGTATTGTCCCAGATTAGCCTGTTTAGTACGCACAGGCTAATCAAGGAAGACACTTTCCGCCTCAACTGTTTTGTTGCAACGAAGATCTTGATTTAAATGAAAAATATCATTTAAGCGGAAGGTGTCATCCCTGAATAACCTGTGCACACTGAACAGGTTAATATGGGACGACACTTAACGCACATGCATTTTACCCCTTTTTCACAGAGAACGGCTCATTTATATTTACATAAGATTAACTGCCAATTAAGGGCACCATCGTCTGTAAACATCAATTCATTCATATCACGGCGTCCAAAAGGCGCATTACCTCGTTTTCGCTCACAAACGGCATCATTTTCAGAGCTCTACATATGAACTATCGTTCACACATTCTGAAGTATTCAACCTCGCCGTACCGCTTCTGGAATTCAACGAATTAATTAAAGGGGGGATCAAACTGATACATGCACATTTTTAAAATTCCGATGGAATTCAAGACATAAGGATTTATAACTTAACGAATATATGACTTCGAACTGAATCATGCAGTTTTGATTCTATTGATTGTGCTGTTGGTGCTGTTCCTCGTCAGGATGACACCAGTGTTAGTCTGTAGTGTGTACGTCCCCTAAAAGTATGAGAAACTCCAGGCGCTCATGTCAGTAGATTTTTACACGGCCAGGTATGACACCCAGTACTTGTAGTTCCTTTACGATATTGCCACCCTGGTCAGCTCCTTCAACGCCACCTTCAACTTTGCCATCTACGTGTTCAGCGGCTCGAAATTCCGCGGAGAACTGAGGAGCCTGCTTTGTTGTAAGGAAAAACAAGGCACAATCCTTTTCGAAAGCTAGGGGCCGATGCAGACGAAATATTAATGCCACAAGCAGCAAAATGCCGACGAAAACCGTTATCATTAAACATATTTTACATAATTGCGCATAGGCTATTCAGGGACGAAACTTTCCGATTTTATGGAATGGAATTTTTTGTTGAAAAGGAACGCCTTTAAACAAAAATCCAGTCTAGGCGGAAGGTGTCGTCCCTGAATAGTCTGTGATGACTGCGCTGGCTTATCTGGGACGACACATTTCACACAGGCATTAAGCCCTGTTTTCCCAAAGACCGCCTCAACGATATATTTGCAATAACTTTTGCTATATTGAAGATAGCTATTTCATATTTGGCATGCATGTGTATCTCATGGAGCTGCACATTTTGAGTGGTGGAATGTCAAGGTCAAGGTCATCCTTCAAGGTCAAAGGTCGAAAATACTAAGTCAAAGCGGCGCAGAAGGGGACATAGTGTTTCTGACAAACACATTTCTTGTTTTTCTTTAGTGCAGGAAAGCAGCACTTTCCAAATTATGAAAAAATACTAATTTCCATATTGCTGTCAAAAAATTTCCCAATTAAATATTTCACATTTTCATGCCCCCGAAGGAGGGCATATGGTGATCAGACTGTCCATCCGTTTGTCCGTCACTTTGCGTTTAGGTTTCGAAAAATGCTCATAACTTCTATGTCGCTTCAGATAGCAATTTCGTATTTGGCATGCTTGTGTATATGAACAAAGCCTTTCCATACGCACACACATTTTGACCCCTTTGACCTTGACCTTGAACTTAGGGTCCGCGTTTAGGTTTCAAAATCTGTGTTTAGGTTTCGAAAAAAGCTCATACCTTCTATCAAGCGTGTATAGGGGGCATAAGTCATCCTATGGTGACGGCTCTTGTTTATATTGTTGTTTTTTTTAAATAAAATGTAAAATTTAGTTAGTTTACCTATGCAGCTCTATGGGTTGGACCTGAGTTGATATAATATTCACAACCTACAACACTAAGTAAAAGGTATTTAAGCATTTCCTAATAGGGCAAAACAATCACTGTTTTTGTTTCTAATTGCCCCACTTGACTGCACAGGCTCATCTGGGCTGGCACTTTAAGCACATGCATTAGGCCCCCTGTTGTCAGAGCACGGCTCCCGCCTATTGCAAATATTCAAAGGAAAATTAAAATTAAAATTTTAACACTCAATTCCTTGAATAAAGCAGTCATAAAACAATTTCTTGAGATCTGACCAAGATTGCCCTTTTACAAAACTCTACAACAAGCGATCTTGTGATGTCTTTCCCTATGCATGTGTATGTTTACCCTTTCCCCTGTAAGAAGCAAAGTGAAAATGGCTTCTGCAACCAGCATAAAACCAAAACATTATGCGAGTAATTGGCAGTCTTTTCAGGTTGTATGGTGTTTGCTGCTCATCAGTATCTTAGGGTTTGAAATAGACCTATAAAACTTGAATTTAGTAAGAATAGTATTCAATTAAATCAAGCTTTCTATGTGGACTACAAATATGTCAATATACGTATCTAAGGGGTAGGGGGTTAAGGTGTCAATCCTACAACATGCTCTTTAAAAACGCCGAGTTTTCTCTGTACCTGATCAAATGTAAAGACGAGTTATCTGGAGTTTTGTCCTCATCACAGGTACATGCCCACCAACACATTGGAGACTCTGGCCGCAGTGGCTTGCTTTATCTCCAGTATCAACATTGGTGGTGGTTTCACTGTGAACCAGCGTATGTTGGACATGTTTAGACGACCAGGTACATATATATATATATATATATATATATATATATATATATATATATATATATATATATATATATATATATATATATATATATATCTTAACGTAATGTTATAACTATATTAATCGGGGTTATAAGACACAACTTTTTTCCTGACAAAAGTTGCCAATGTCTCGTACTCCAATACGCCTTATGAATTCACAATAATTAAGTAAAAGAATTTAAAAAATTTAAAAGTCATAATAAAACAAAAAAAATTGAGTAGGTCATTTTGTTTGCAGTTTTTATTTGTGAGCGTTAGCTCACAAATAATGTAGAGGAAATTTTGCAAATCAGTATGGGCTTAACTACGCTAGGAACCATAACCCGTGACTGCCGGTGTGGATAACTGCAGTAAAATTAAGCAGACGACGAATGCTAAAAGCGTCTGCTCAAACCACTGCATCTGCCTGTTTATAGTTCCCACTGGTACACTACATAGTGTGTATGTATTCAAAAGTATTTCAGCTTGTAAGACAACATTGGCCAGTCTAGTGTTTATCATTGAACTCTGTACATATTGGCTGCTTTCAGGGAAAACAGGGCTTAATGCATGTCAAATAAGATTAGCCTGTGTACCATGTATCAATGATTTGAAAAAACAACACATCTCAACCTGTGCTTTAAGACACACTCTTTATAAATTTGAATTGGTTGTGGTAATTTCAAACTTGCGATATAAAAAGCTATAACATAATTTTGAAAACTGCGTCTAAGATTTTACAACAGCGAACAAATTCAGTGCCTTTAGCGCTTTGATATGATTTTAATTTATGGCTTTCGGTCAAACCAATTTTCTAAATTCTGAAGTCACTATGAAAATCATCACACTACCCATGATTGTTTTCATAATGGCCCCAAGGCAGGCAAAATGCAAACAGTTATAAATTAGAGATGTAACATTGAAACTATCAATATTAATGTATGCAATATAATACCACTATCTTAAAGTGAAATAGAAAATAATACGGGTGGTTATCTGACTTTCACATATAAAATCTTACACATGTTAATAAACAGGGGGGTGACTAAGTTGACTTAGTTCGTCTCTTTCTGAACGTGACCTTTTTTATAGACTAAGATAATTTTATTTCATTCATGTTTTGATGTTTTGTCAACAGGAGACCCACCAGAGCATAACTGGATGTACGGGGTGCCGGCTCTAGGGTTCGTGGGTGGCTACGGGACCTTGGCGGTCTCGGGCGCGTATCCCGATATCCATCAGATGACCTACCTAGCCGCGTTACTGTGCTGCGTGGATGCCCTCACTGGACTCTCGTCTCAGACCACCTGCAGGCTCGGTGAGTCACAGTTTGGAGATTTTCGCTAGCCGAATTTCCTTTATTTACATTTTACCTGACATAAATGACCCTGTATCACTGCGTAAGTGGTCAGTAAGAATCTGTGTAACTTATAATCCAGCATGCACTTGCTTACTTAAAACTTGGTGAGTCACAGTTTGGAGATTTTCATGAGCAGAATTTACCAAATTCAGTTTTAAACGGATTTAATTATCTCTCTATCACAACCTTAGTGGTTAGGAATACAAGTTTAATTCCTTTGTTTTGTATTGATCATAAGTTAGCCAAAGGCGGAGGGATATAGAATTGTTGTTATCTGTCCATCATTATGTCTGTCCATCTGTCACAAAATTTCAAATTTGGCGGTGGATATTAATTTAACAAATCTTCTGGTTCTTAACGAGGTCCCGATTGCGAACCCTAATAGTGGCCTGATTTTCATTCTTTTATCTTTGTTCTTGAAATTGTGATCGTTTTAAACTATTTAAAATGACACAATTGTGTTTGTTTATTCATTTAATTTTCAAACACTTGAATATCTTGGATCAAGTCCCTTTTTAACCAGGTTTTCCGAAGGAAAAAACTGGTTATTAGATTGGCGAATGTCGGCGGGCGGAACAAGCTTGTCCGGACCATAATTTTGTCGTTCATTGTGAGATTTTAAAATCATTTGGCACCTTTGTTCACCATCATTAGACGGTGTGTCGCACGAAAGAATTACGTCAATATCTCCAAGGTCAAGGTCGCACTTTGCGTTAAAAGGTAAAAATGGCCATAAATGAGCTTGTCCGGGCCATAACTATGTCATTAATTGCGAGATTTTTAAATCATTTGGCACATTTGTTCACCATCATGGGACGGGTGTGTCGCACGAAAGATTTACGTCAATATCTCCAAGATCAAGGTCACCAAGACAAACAATAGATTTTTTTTTAAACAAAGGGGGTAAATTATAAACAATCAGTTCAGTTTGAGTTGTCTCCCTTTATCAGACTTTTTTCACATTGAACACCTGCTTTTGTGACAATTGTGTCTCTTGTTGTTTGCAATTATTAACTAGTATTTTCTTTGGGTTTTATTTTTATATTGGTAGAACAAGCTCATAAATTAGGGTTATCCAGCTAGTTGAAACAACACAACTATTTGTCCCTGCTCTTTGTTACGCATGAGGTATTGTTGTAATATTTTAAGGTAACGCTCTAGGAATGATTGATGTACTTAAAAAATAAAAAAAATATTACAGTTATGTTAGGAAATGTATTTACTGACATTTTCAAAAACACACAAGTCTTGGATTAGCTCCCTTTAAGTATGCTATAACGGGATCCACTTAGACTTTTTATGTTCATATTGCTGGTAAAATTCCATAAGAAAGGTCAGTTAGTCTTCACGTATACATGTTACTCTGTTATTGTAATCCTTGGTCTTGATTTCTTATTATTTTGTATTATTTTCAGGTAACTCTCTGGGAATGATCGGTGTATCCTCGGGTCTTGCTGCCACAGTGGGGATACTCGCGCCCACCCCTGAATCATTCGCACAGATGGCTGCATGTGTTGGAGCTGGTAGGCTGTATTCTTAAACCTTTGTATTTGGCTTGACTAAACAAAAAATGGCTAATATAGACACTCCAGTTTTTTGTTCTGGAAAAAACAGTACTTGGTGTCTTTAAGAAGGTTCTGAGACTGATTTACGAAACTTGGATCTCTTTGGTAAAAAATTGACGCTATGTGTCTTACACTGTGACCAGATATTTTATGTAGGAACAAAGTTATTAAACTTTCAAAACATTTGATCATAACCATGAAAGAGCATTGATAACACCAGACCCTTCCCTGATGATTGCAATATGTTAAAGCAATAATGCCATAATTTGTTAAACCTTTTTAGGTGGTCTCCTCGGAGTTGTTGCGGGCAAGAAAGTTGAGGTCACTGACCTTCCTCAGATAATGGCGCTGTTCCACAGCCTTGTCGGTATGCAGCAGTGGTGACGTGTATCGCAAACTTCATGGCAGAGAACCCACATTTCGCCACGGAACCTGCTGCTGGCGTTCATAAGACAGCCCTGTTCCTTGGAACGCACATCGGTGGTGTGACGTTTACTGGGTCACTTGTGGCCTTTGGAAAACTTCAAGGTACGTAGTTTTAAAGAAGTGAGATGTTGATTTCTATTTCAAAGCCAACATTTGTCAGAAGCTAGCTCTAAATTGTGTCTTGTTCTGAGAAAACTGTGTTTAATTCATGTGCGTAAACTGACGTTTACTGGGTCACTTGTGGCCTTTGGAAAACTTCAAGGTACGCAGTTTCGAAGAAGTAAGATGTTGATTTCTATTCCAAAGCCAACATTTGTCAGAAGCTAGCTCTAAATTATGTCTTGTTCTGAGAAAACTGGGCTTAATTCATGTGCGTAAAGTGTCGTCCCAGATTAACCTGTGCAGTCCGCACCGGCTAATCAGGGACAACTTTTTCCGCCTAAACTTGATATATCGGTAAGGTGGGACTTTCTTGAAACTTAAAATACCATAAAAGCGGAAAGTGTCGTCCCTGATTAGCCTGTGCAGACTGCACAGGCTAATCTTGGACGACACTTAACGCACATGCATTAAGCCCAGTTTTCTCAGAACAAGGCTCAATTGTGCAGGATTTACAAAGAAGCGTTTTTGTTTACCTTATTATGTGGCTGTTTTCCTCTTAAACTCAATCGTCTCCTATATTACCAAATAACAACCAATTGTAAGAGCCCGTAAACAATGTCATGGTTGTCATTTCAAGTATGCGGAGTGAATTACTTCCAAATAAGCAATAAACATGTAATAGTGCAAAGAAAAAGAGCATTAAAAACTGGGTATTCCAAAAAGTTTGATTAATGTAGCCTTTGGTCTGCCCTGGCCTTAATCTGCAAAGGGCAAAATTAAGAGTTCAACTTAAGACCCTGAATTGTTTGTTTAATGTTGCAGGGGCTCTTAAGTCCAACCCCTTACTACTGTTTGGGCGACACCCACTAAACCGTGGCATGCTGCTGGCCAACGTTGGTGCCTATGGCTACTTCATGATGCATGGCGCCTACATGAGCGGGCTGACCATGCTTGCGTCAACTACAATTCTATCCAGCGTGATGGGTGTTACACTGACCATGGCTATCGGAGGTAAGAGGGGCAGCTTTGTTACACCTACCTTACTAATCTGTCCCCTTGGTGTACTCTTCCACAATAAAATCGTTGAAAGTTATTTCGGAGACTGATGATGCAATCGGGTGCAATCCTCATGGACATTGTGCATTTGGTGTATAATATTGTAAAAGCATGTGATTCATCAGGTAAAGTGTTTTTAGTCCCCTACTGGTTTCACTGGAGGGGACTTATGGTTTTGTCTCCGTCTGTCCATCCGTCACACTTTTCTGGATCCTGCGATAACTTTAAATGTTCTTAATATTTTTTCATGAAACTTGGAGCATGGATAGATGGCAATATGGACATTATGCGCGTCATTTCATTTTGTTCCTACGTCAAAAATTGTGGTTGCTATGGCAACAAATAGGCTAGAAATAGTGCTGAAAATGGTGTTTTTTTTCTGGATCCTGCGATAACTTTTAAAGTTCTTAATATTTTTTCATGAAACTTGCAACATTTAGGTGGAAATATGGATATTATGCATGTCATTACATTGTGTTCCTTTGTCAAAATTGTGGTTGCTATGGAAACAAAAACAAGAAATCTGAAAATGGTGAAATTTCTGACAATGGTGGAGCTGGTAGGGGACTTTTATATCTTGGCAATATTCTTGTTATAATTTATCATTGATTACACACAAATTTGTAATCCAAAACATACTTTCTTAGTTCAATGTAAAAGCGACATTAACAAATTATTGCTTCAAATTAAGTGTGTGAATGTATTTCCTGTTGATTCTTTGTCCCGATAAAATCACATGTAAATTATGCTGAACATTTACAGCATCGCGACATCTGCATAGAAAGTTAGTTTATTGATTTTTGTATGAATTCTTTGTACCACAGTGAAGATTGAGATCTTAGTTTAAAATTTGACCGTAACAAAACACAACTTTAACTCTGTCTGTGTCTGGTATTTTTACAGGTGCCGACATGCCGGTGGTGATCACCGTTCTCAACAGCTACTCTGGATGGGCACTCTGCGCTGAAGGCTTCATGTTGAACAACAACCTGATGACGATCGTCGGCGCCCTCATCGGGTCCTCTGGAGCCATCCTGTCCTATATCATGTGCAAGGTGCGTTGTGATTGCAGAACACTACAGAAAGTGTGATTATACAGGAATCTTCATGGTTATTTAGAAAATACACACTTGTCTGATGTACAAAGTCTTGTAGATTATGTGTGAACAATATTGGCCTGTAAATGTGTTCTTTTCATGCATAATGGGCTTAAATTCTTGTTAAAACAACAACAAATTTAGAGCTAACACAAAAATATTTTCAGGACAAAAATCTCATAATTTTTTTGTTGAAAAGTGTTTGGCTCCAAATATGTTTAAATATTTAGTTTGTTTTTTTTAATTTGAGTTTTATGTTGCAGAAATTTGTTCTGTTGCCTAAAATATTATCGAAAAAAACATATTACTTTGAAATTGTGGCTTGAATGTGTGATATAATGTTTAGCAAGACATGATTGGTTATAATTTCAGGCCATGAACCGGTCCTTGGCTAACGTCATTCTTGGAGGCTACAACATTTGAACCAAGTCCCACGCTGGTGGTAAACCAATGGAGATCACAGGTGAGGGAATGTGATTCGTCGTTAAACAATCTAGTTTCATCGTCTATTAGCTAGGGGGCCTCTGCTAAAAAGCCACGTCAAATAAAAAATATATATTATACATACCAGTATGCAGGTTTGGTTCATCTAGATTTAATCTGAAATGCAATTTAAATTCTGTGTTCAAAGAGTTCAGAGAGTCATAAAGTAGGATGTCAGTTTTAAGTTGTTTGTTACACTGACTGGGCCTCTCGTACAGGGGTCCTCTTTGTAACGCATGTCTTGATATAATGTCTTCTAAATCAACAGAATGAACTTAAATTAAAAGCACTTGCATCTTTTTTTGATGAATTGTGTTTCAGTGATGACAACAATTAAGATACATCTTGCTAGGTGTATGATTTGATGTAGATAGACTCCAAATGGTTGTTCATTTGGCAATTAAAGTATTATACAATCCAACGCAGGCACCCACACTGAGGTAGATGTGACAGAGTACATTGCGAACGCCAAGAACATCATCATTGTCCCTGGTTACGGACTGTGCGTTGCAAAGGCCCAGTACCCGATTGCAGAGATGGTTGACAACCTGAAGAAGAAGGGAAAGCACGTGCGCTTCGGAATTCACCCAGTTGCTTGTGAGTTTTAACAGTATGGTATATATATATATTCTGATATGATTCTTGTTTGTATGATTGTGGGTGAGTTATCAATAACTTGCATAAGTTACCTTCCAGGTGTGTTTTGACATTAGTACTGTTAAAAGCCAAAAAATATTCAAACAAACAACAATGTCTTATTCAAGTTATTTGGTTGTTTGTTTTTGTTGAATGGTGATGAAATTCCTAATCTTTCCTTATATTCACAAAGTGGAACTTCAACTAAAACCTTAGGAGAGAAACCTTCTTTTAGCATATGGACCTTTATTAATGATAATGAACAATGCAACACAAGACCACAACAAACTCAACACACTAGATCTTTGTAGATCTTCGCATTGGAACAGCATTGCACAACATTGTGCCTTATGGAAATGTTCGATTGGTCTTTAACCACAACTTCTCCCTACACAGGTCGTATGCCTGGACAACTGAATGTACTCCTGGCTAAGGCTGGTGTGCCGTACGACATTGTACAGGAGATGGACGAACTCAACCATGAGTTCCCGGATACTGACCTAGTTCTTGTCATCGGCGCCAACGACACGGTAAACTCGGCTGCGGAGGAAGACCCCAACTCAATCATTGCTAGAATGCCCGTGCTGCGTGTTTGGGTTGCGAAACAGGTGCGTAGGTATTTTGTTGGCATTCATATCTTCCAACAATGCTAGTGTTTGTTACTTGTCACAGCATTTTTATATTATACACAAATGTTGAGAGAATGAAATGCGTTCATTAACGACTGACTTGATTACTGATCTCTAAATTAGTTCACGCAACAAAGTAGAAGGGTGCATATTGAATAGGCAAAGGAGATGCGTATGTCTGTGCAGAGAAAAACACATTTTGACGAATTATAAGAGCTTTTTCTGTCCTATTTGATATATCAGCGATTTAGTCCTCAAAAGGTGTCACTGTAGTTTTCCCAATGTGTATAAGTAACTGAATTTGAGGTAATGCTGTTTTCTAAAGCAACACATTGTGTACATTTACACATATCAAACCAATCAATGATAACACTATTGCATCTTGTCGAGCCCTGAGACATAAAGAAATCTGTTGATTAGATTCATGTATTTTCCACACATGTACTTTTGTTATCCCCCGCCATCGGCGGAGGGATATTGTTTTAGCCTTGTCCCTCCGTCCGTCCATCTTTCCATCCTTCTGTCTCCCTTTCCGTCCATCCCGAGCCATATCTTGGAAGTGCTTTGACGGATTTCATTGAGACTTTGTATGAGTATATATATGGATACTAGAATGATGCACGCCAAATGGCATTGTACATCATCTGTTAATAACAGAGTAATAGCCCTTTGTATCTTGAAAAAATGCTTTTTTGAGTGTCAAATATAACACTTTTTTGTCCAGAAGTATATTTGCGGGGGATATCAATTCAATGAATTTGCTTGTTTCTTCTGGTATTTTCACTTGATTCTAAAATTTGTAATTGAAAATGTCTGATATACAACTTCCGACTTCAACCTCATTTCAACATTTGATTTTGGTGCAGAGAGGATGCACAAACATTAGTGTCCAAGGAATAATTTGTGTTTTACAGTATACCTATTTCATATTTGAAATGTGTTTTAATCCAGGTTGTCGTAATGAAGAGGTCTCTGGGTGTAGGATATGCAGCTGTTGACAACCCAATCTTCTTCAAAGAGAACACCAACATGCTGCTTGGAGATGCCAAGAAAACGTGCGACGCGCTACTGACTAGTGTAAAGGCGCACTACGGAGACTAACGATTGCATTGGAATAGGAGTTATGAAATTTTTTATCGACATTGCCAGTGATAACTTTTTTATATGTCATGCTTTGAATTGAATAAAGTGGTGGATAGATACTATGTTTTGATATATATGTGAACAAAACTCTGTGTTTGGTAAATATGCTTTACATGTGAAATTTAATATATATTAAGAGCATAGATTTATTGCAAGGAACAGTGTTTGTTAATTCAGGTGTTGTCTCCGATTCTGGACATTTAGTTTATGATTTTAATTTGAATAATAATTGACATGCCTTTTCCATTGACTTTGAATTTTTAGATCAATATTTAAAATTTGATGAATGATTGGTTTACAAAACGTGTTTTTCAATAAATCATTGTTTAAATAGAAAAAAATAAGTGGTCAGTTACTCTTGATAAGTTATATTTAATAACCTTATAAATAATTAGAGAAGATAAAATTTAAAAAATGAGATGTTTGTTTATATAGTTTTTGTGAAGGCAGTGCCTTCACTTCTTTATATTGGATTAGTTTTAAGATTTGTGATCATGATGAATTTTCTGTAAAATATTATTTTTATACCTAATTATTGGAGAGATTAGGCCATATATATGCTTATAATAGTGTATACAGGAACTTAGTTGTTTGTTTATTTTTATTTTCGGAAGTATTATTTGTCATATTTTTTTCCCCAAAATAAAACATTTCTAAATACTAAGTTAGTAAAACATACATTTAATGATATTTGCTGTTAAGAAATAATAACTTGTTAAAGTCATCGGTTAACTGAGATTGGAATAATTTTGTGCCGTTTCTTACAAATTGAGGTAATTACTTTAATCTGGTGTTGAACCAATATTTGTGTGATATTTGGAACGCTAATAAATATCAATTTGAAACAACACAAAAGTGATGGGGGAATAAAAACTTGCTTTTGTCGCATTTATGATTATAGCATTTCGTAGTTTCATGGTAACTACTATTTGTAAAAGGTTGGCTAGACATGTTCTGGTGATACAAATGTTTCCATTTTGTGCTGTGTTGAAATATTTATTTAGGAAACACTATGATGTGCTAAGAGACTGAATTAACAGTTTCCTCAGATTTGCCGCGGTCTTTTCGTATATGTATCCTGTCTCAGACATAACTGTTTTTATTGGTAATTGGTTACCGAATTAATCGCGATACTTTCAAAATCATTTTCCATGTTGCTACTGCTGGTCCAGTGGTTAAAATTCGGGTTCTGTAGGATGACCAATGGAAAAAGTTTATATTTTTCCCAAATGGTAAATGATAATTCACAATTGAAGATTTTTAAAAACTTTTTTTTCAATAAGTCTCAACGTTTAAAGGGATCTTTTCACGTTTTGGTAAATTGACAAAATTGAAAAAAGTTGTTTCAGATTCGCAAATTTTCGATTTAGTTATGATATTTGTGAGGAAACAGTAATACTGAACATTTACCATGGTCTAATATAGCCATTATATGCATCTTATGACGATTTTAAAACCTAAAAATTATAAAGCGTTGCAACGCGAAACGATTGAATAATTTGGAGAGTTCTGTTTTTGTCGTTAAATTTTGTGAAACTACGAAGATTGCTTATATAACGTATAAAATACATCAACTAGTGTAATCGGCGGAATAGCTCAGTAGGCTAAAGCGTTTTTACTTCAGGACTCTGGCAGGACTCCAGGGGTCACTGGTTCGAAACCTGGTCCGGCCAATGTTCTTTTCCTTTTTTTAATTTTATTCTTGATTTTTTAGTGGAGCTTTTACGTTCCAATGTTTACATTTATCGATATAAAGCATTTAATGAATAAGTTAAAAAATGCCAAAATCTGTGAAAAGGCCCCTTTAATTAATCTTAAATCCAGCTCTAAAAGTTTAAACCTTCGTAAATAAAATATTTTTTCACATTTATTCTAAATTTACAGCATTTGATTAAAAAAATGAACACTACTAATTTCCAAAACAAAAAGATGGGAAATGGAGAAAAAAAAACGCTGGTCATGTGAAACGTCTGTTGTCTAAGGTTGTAAACTATGAATTGAGGATGGCTTGAGAGCATGATGTTACGCAAAAGTTCAATTGTTAACGGATGGACAATATGGTTTTCGCTCTGTCTGTCCGTCACACTTTTTTGGATCCGCGATAACTTTATAAGTTCTTCATATTTTTTCATGAAACTTGACACATGAATAGATGACGATATGGATATTATGCACGTCATTTCATTGTGCTCCTACGTCAAGAATTCTGGTTGCTATGGCATTAAATATAAGAAATACTGACAATGTTGGAGTTTCACCGGTAGCGGACAATATTGTTTGGCAATCTCTTGTTGAACTCTTATCTTGTTCATTAAGAAATGTACGTAAATGTATTATTTACGGAGATAGGTCAAAATGAGCCTTTCTTTCTCAAGTAAGCTACATTTAAAACATCAAATTAAGTTTAAACAATTCAAGCATTAACACACGTCAGAGATGGGCCGTACGTGTATAATTGGCCCTAGCCGCATAATGGTCCTCTGGTCATATCGTGTGTTATTGTCAAAGTAAAAAAAATATATTTACTGAATTAAATATTGTTTAAAGATGGGAGAAAGAAGCATCATAAAAGTTAAATCCACAGTTCACCGAAATGCCTCCGGGACGATTCTTTAATGCTAGAATATACAAATTTCAATATAATGTGCAATACACCAACATGCATGGTTTGATAGACAAAGACATTATCATTTGAAGAAAATACGATTAAGACAAACTATGAGTTTTGTAATACAAACTACTTCTCTTAGAAATTACCGGCATTATGTGACATAGCGGCTGCCATTTTGGGAGAACACAACCAATCCAAAAAAGGAGAGGCTATAAACCAGTATAACAATCCAATGCAAAGCTAGCGTTTGTTTTACTATTTCGTACATATATACGAGCACGTTTATTCCAAAATATGTCATTTTACCTGAAGTTTAAAATATTCGCTCAACCATTAATGAACTGAAATCATGTAACCTTTTAGTCAGGACTTCTGATTGTTTATTCGTAACATTTAATGTGTGCTATGTGAATATTTTAAGTTTGTATGTGCACAAGTGAGCGTCAGTCATGGAACTGTTATCAGATAGTGATTCATTTCAAATAATTTCTAAAGGAGTTGGCTAGGGCTGCAATGGAGCTGAAAGCAATTCGTTCGAATTGTGTTGATAAAACTAAACATTCTATAAAACATTTACTGCCCCGGAATTGTAATTATACCGAAGACATTCGCACCACATTCAGTGCAGAGTAAGGACAATCATAGTCAAAAAACAATATAACTAAGCTATTAAATTACAATCTTTTTTTTCTGTTTAAATGCTTTTATTCATTCATAATATATACATATACAAACACTTGTCAAAGGCATGTTCGTTCATATACTTAAATAACCATATGTAATGTGTTTTCGCTATATTAATACATTCATTACTCAAGCTGAATAAGGATCATACTTCCTTCAACCTTTTTACCTTTTTTTACTTAACTTAAATAATTATTTATGTATAGCACAGTAATATTAAGTGTTAATTCTTAAACAAGAAAAGGATCAGATTTACAACAACTATGGCTACAGTGTTTAAAGAGATAAAACCTAGTACATTTGCTACTGTCATTAAAAATGGACCTTTTTAACAAAGTTTGATTTTACACTTATAGTGCAGTTTACAACACAATCGATATAAACTGTATGATCAATATGCAAACAATATAGTAACACAAGAAAAGAGTCAGATTTACAACTACTATGGTTACAGTGTTCAAAAAGATAAAACCTAGTACATTTGCTTGTTTCATTAAAAATGGACCTTTTTAACAAAGTTTGATTTTACACTTAGAGTGCAGTTTACAACACAATCATTATAAACTTTATGATCAATATGCAAACAACATAGTGACGCTTGATTACGAAAACACATTTTGCAAGTTTCATATATAATGCGAGTTAATAACATTTATTTTTGTTATTCATGCATTTATGAATTACATATTAATCTTATAACTATCCAAAAAATTCCTTTATTTGATTCATTTGTTGTGTTTGCATATATATTTAAAGATAATTTTAGGCTAGCCTTAAATCCCTGAAAATTTGGAATTTCTTTCTTTCCTTTTGCATTCAAAAATGTACTTTTTAACTTCCATGAAAAAAATAAAGCAGTTGTCATTTACGTTTGTATCACCAAGAAGGAACATTTTGCTGTTTATTACCATTTGTATATTTGCGGTTTTTAAGCTATCCGAGATATCTTTAATAAGTATTTTTACTGTGTTACAATCCCAGAATAAATGGGTAATTGATTCTTCTGACATTTTGCAAAAAGTGCATGTTTTACTATCGGACAAGCCCATTTTAAAAAGGAATGAGTTTGTTCCCAATAATTTGTGGATAATTCTAGTTTGTAACCATTGAATATATGTATTATTCGTTTTTTTTAAAGACTTGTCCATGGACATTTTTCCATTGTATGGAATCATCTGCAAAGTATTCTTTCCATTTTGTTTGGCATGTGGGGATTTCAGAGTTCTCTTTTAAAATATTGTAACTTATTACAAGAATTCAGAATGATAGGTTTTATATATGTCGACTAAATGGGATATGAATGTACTTTATAATCTTTTAATTTTACATTTTGCACCGAGACCATGTAGTGCAAAGAATCTTTTTTATACCTTTATAATGTAAAAAGTTTACCGGTTTATTCATTTTGGCTTGTAGCTCTTGCAGTGACAAAATCTGCCCACTGTCTTTAATAATATTTTTAACAAACCAATACCAATATTTCCAAAAAATGTATTTATTGTAGATTAATAAACAGTTATTAAAAAACAAAGGCATATCTATAAGTTTATCAACAGAGTCAATATTAATACTCTTAACTAAGTCAGAATATATTGTTAAAACATCTATCCAAAAAGCGTTGGTTATATTTTTAACAGCTGAAATTGCGTATAAACTGCCTGTATTACATAGTATATTAAAATCTATTAACTTTTTAGCCAAGGATGTAAATTTGTTCTGGCGTTGAATAACTTTTCTTATCCATGATAATTTTAAACTTTTCATAAATGCATTTATGTCCATCATTTTGAGTCCCCCTTCATCAAAATCTTTTGTTATGACTTTGCTTTGATTTTTGAAGGCCATTGCCACACAAATTTGAGTACTTTATCATTTAAAACTTTACAAATAGCCTCTCTGGGTTGTGGCAAAGAGACAAACAGGTGAATAAACATTGGAAGTATCAAGGTCTTAACAACAGTTATCCTACCTTAGGGAGTTAGCTCTCTTCTTTTCCAATGTGCAATGATATTTTCTAATTTAACTAATTTGTCATTATAATTTAGCTCAATCATTTTAGGTAGATCAACATCGAAAGTTAAACCTAATAATTTAAATTGGGTACATCCCCACACTTGTTTCCATCTTATTTTATGGATCGTGTGCTGTATTTTAAGGCTCCTATCCAGACAACATGAGTTTTTATCAAAATTAACATTCATACCTGAATATTGTGAGAAGGAGTGAAACAATTGTAATGCAATATTCAAGGTTTCTTCCGACCCGTCCATTAATAAAAAGGTATTATCAGCAAATTGTGATATCTTATATTCTTCATTGTCAATTGTTATTCCCTTCATTTGCTTACATTTTCTTATTTTAATAGCTAGTATTTCTGCACAAAGGATAAATATATATGCTGAAATAGGGTCTCCCTGTCGACAATCTCGTCCTATTATAAAGAAGTCTGACAAAAACCCATTCAACTAGACCGCATTTTCCATATTATTAAAAAAAGCGCTATCCAGTTCTTAAACATTGGCCCAAAGTTAAAAAAAAATCAAACACTTGTTTTATAAAACTGAATGATAAAGTATCGAACGCTTTTTCGAAATCAATAAGCATCAATAGGCCAGGGATTTGGTTGCACTCAGTATAGCTCATAATGTCATATAATAATCGTGTGTTATCTCCCATGTACCTGTCTTTAATGAAACCAGTTTGGTCATTATTCACTAATTTGTTTAAGGTTTACTTAAGTCTGTTAGCTATCGTTCCTGATGCTAATTTATAAACTGTGTTCAACAGGCAAATTGATCTCTAATTTTTAAAAAATTGTTTAGGCTTACCCTCCTTTGGAATACAAGTTATAATTTTCTGCTTTTGAGTTATTGAAAGTGACCCTATATTTTATGAATAATTAATGCTTCTTACAACAAATACCCCCAATTTTTTTCCAAAAAACTTTAAAGAAATTTGCAGAGAATCCATCGGAGCCTGGACTTTTGTCATTTTTCATGTGTTTAAGCGTAACTGACACCTCTTGTAAGAAAAGAATACCCTCTCGCATGTCCGTCTCTAAATTTGTTAATTTGGGCAATTCATCATTTTTAAATTCATTTTTGAGATCATTTTGGTTGTGGGTTGTTCTGAATATAAAATTTTGTAAAAGCAGTTTGCGTCCTTAAGAATATTTTCAGGTTCATATATAAATGTTCCATCTTCTCTCTGAATACAAGATATATTTTTGGAAAGAAAATTACGTTTTTCCAAGTTACAAAACGTTTTAGTAGGTTTTTCTCCATTATCTATCCAGTCTAAACGGGACCGTATAAAGCAACCCTTAATAGTTTCTTGTCTAATAGTTTCTAGTTCATTTTTTAGTGTTATTAATAATTCCTTATTTTCTTCAGTCAGTGATTGCTCTAATATTTCAATTTTTGATATTAATATACTTTCGTGTGTTCTTCTTAATTTTGCTCTGTGACTTGAATAAGAGATGGTCTTGCCTCTAATCTCCATTTAAAGTGTTTCTAAGAAAAGTTGAGCATTTATGACAAACTGTATTTGGCTTTCTTCAATCTCGTTTAATGTGTCTAAATTATATATAGGAATACAATATTGCCGTTTAATATCGTCTATCACAGTATTAATTACTGGCAAAAATTCAATATCGGATAGTTACGAGTTATTAAATTTCCATAAACCTTTACCGTGTATATTTTTTTCGAATCTTATAACCATGTCAATAATAGAATGATCAGATCTGTAGCTTAATTGTATTTGAGCATTTAATAAATATTCAATCATATTATTTGTAATAAGGAATGGTCCAGACGGCCCTGTTGCAATGGGTTAGTACGTCTCCACGTGTAACCTTTTCCCTCACCGTTTATATATCTAAATGTGTCCTTCATTTCCCTTTGAACTATTTCCCCCAATAACAAGTCTCCAGCTTTCCTATTACTATTTAAATGCTTATTGTTAATATAGTCCAACAGTGGGTCAAGCACTAAATTAAAGTCTCCACATATAATATACATTATATTGCCAAATTTATCAATTGTATCAAATACTTGTTTATAAAAGGACGGGTTGTCTGTATTTGGGCCATATAAGTTTAGTAATGTGAACTGTTTGGAACAGATCAAGGGCTATCATATTTCCATAATCATCTTTTTCGACTGAATTTACTGTAATTTGTAATTTATTTTTAAATTATATGGCAATACCTCTCGAATTAGTTGACCCAAAGCTAATGAAGCAATCCCCACCCCATTGTGAGAATATATTTTTTCCACTTGTGCATTCCAGTGAACATCTTGTAAACAATAGATATCAGCATTAAGCTTTTTTAAATAATTCATTACATCAAATCTCTTTCTACTATCGTTCAAACCCCGACAGTTAAAGGAAATAATGCGCAGTTCAGTCATAACAAAGGATTACAAAACATAGTATCAGTATTCGATCATAATATAGAATATGGTAAATTGTCAGTGGCATATAAAACAGACAAAACTTTAACAATACATTTACGAAAGATATATATCTGTATTGTAACTTTCTTAGTTGAATATACATATATAATGATAACAATCTGACCATAGACACGTTCAATGTTAATGTTGACGATAACCCAAAACTTCCGGTGGACGACCTTACAATCAATCTGTGTTGATTCATGTCAACTAGTTTCGTCTTTTCTGCAGGCGGCGTCTCTCCTCCGTGCTTCTTCAGCTCGGGAGGGAACTTTTACCCTCCCGGAGATGTTCCTGTCTTAAGATTACGCACTTTCTCTTTACTTCCTATTGTTTTGAATTTCGGAATTTCGGAAATAAAACCTTGGTACATGAGTTTGCAGTGATTGTTCACACGAGTTTTACTAAGCTTGTGAATTCTCGATATAATAAGGTATCGTTAAAAAGTGAACTCGGGTATTCGAGCCTTACTTTACAATACATAAGACAAGGTCTGGCATCAGCCACACGTCCTACAGGTACAACGGTTTAAAACTGTATAGCGATACTTTAGAATGAAAGGTAATGGCTAAATGGGTGTAGGAATAATGTCGAGAACAATCCTGGAAAAACATTGTGTATGCTTTTCTGCATAAACTATATCTGATTAACTTAAAACTTGCCCTAAAGTACAAAAACAAAGATCGAGATTTTGTGTCACTTAGCACTAAAACAGCAATAAAGGGGTTAGAACGGATATGAACGTGTACTATTTTATATTGTAAATGAACAATCGATATGTATCGAAAGACACGTATACATTAACATGACTTATAATATGAAAGTATATACCTAAGAAGTTTATTAACAATACCACAGCAATGAACAAAACCCGCATAAACAGTGTTGAAGGTATAACGGAACATTGAGGTAACAACTGCTTAATTATCAATAATATCACGATACATTTTATCGGATACATATCACGATGTATATACATAAGATAGATACGTGTTAACCTAATGGTTCCAATATATGTTAATACCTCTTAAACGAGTCATAGTTTGTTCTTGAAATGAATATACATAACTTTTTTTCAATGAACTTCTAAGTATCACGTGATAAGTACAAAATAAATGTCAATATATACTAAACCTTTGTGTAAACTGCCCACACGCATTCAACAATGGCGTTGCTGACGTCAGAATACAATCAGTGGTATGCTTGTGTTCATAATGAGTAGATAAATTATATAAAATTAAATTAGAACACGATAAGAGGCAAACACGTGCTTGTTATCTTTGCAAATATTAATATCAGTCAAATTTAATCTTCACATTGGTATAACGATCCGATATAAGCGGCATTGGAAAGCATAAGAATATGGACAAAAGGGTATGTTAACGTTTGTTTATTTCATATTTGCGATATATGGTATGGTATGGTATGGTATGGTATGTGTGTGTTCATAATGAGTAGTTAAGTTATATAAAATTAAATTAAAACACGATAAGTAGCAAACACGTGCTTGTAATCTTTGCAAATATTAATATCAGTCAAATTTAATCTTCACATTGGTATAACGATCCGATATAAGCGGCATTGGAAAGCATAAGAATATGGACAAAAGGGAATGTTAACGTTTGTTTATTTCATATTTGCGATATAGGGTATGGTATGGTATGGTATGGTATGTGTGTGCTCATAATGAGTAGATAAATTATATTCAATTAAATTAAAACACGATAAGTGGCAAACACGTGCTTGTAATCTTTGCAAATATTAATATCAGTCAAATTTAATCTTCACTTTGGTATAACGATCCGATATAAGCGGCATTGGAAAGCATACGAATATGGACAAAAGGGTATGATAACGTTTGTTTATTTCATACATGCGATATATAATTGTTACTTTATTTTTTTTTAATTCATGTTACCACGCTGGTTATCATTTTAGTAATATTAAGTATGAAAGCTAAGACGTAATATTTGCATTAGTAGTTAAATTCGCTCGTCCTGGAAACAAATGCACTGCGCGACTCCTCTACATATTATATATAGTGCGCCGCTTTATTAGTTGTTCTGCACAGCAGAAGATCGAGTGAACCCGCCATCTTTAACTCACCGGACGAAGCCATTATTGCAAAAATATATTTAATTGTATAAATGATGCAATGCGTGTATTCCAATGTCTCTAATAACCCGTGACGTTGAGAGTTCTTTGGCTCCCGGTTCTGTAGCAGACGATGGACTTTCTTAATAAAAGGCATAACGCCGTTGTCAAATACACACAATGTAAAACGGTATGGTGGCATATCGCAGTCGCACTGTCCATTCCATTTTCAGGACTTTTTTCTTACTCGCTTTCAGATATTGGCCTGCGTGTTTTTCACCATAGATAACTTACAGATGAAGTGTGTGTTTTGTGCAGGTCCATTGTTTTGTGCGAAGTTTATGGCATTGTTCATGCATTTTATTATAACCGTGATCCGGAAGTGTTTTGCGCATCGCTTTCATATATAGAGCTGTCCTCAAGCACGCGAGCCTACCAGCATTATTAACAGATGAAGTGTGAGTTTCGTTCCGGTTGATTGATTTATGACGAAGTTATTGGCAGTGGACTATCGATTTCGTATTATTTATGAAGATCGTGCGTAAATATTTTCTTATGACACACATTGACGTTGTATTTACCTTTAACAATGTGTACCGCAAACTATGTTAAAGTTGTATTTGACGCGACATTAACGTGTAACGTTTATCAAAATGTATATTAATACAATCAAAAGCATATATTATTTGGTCATAGTTGCGTTGTGTAGATTTCTCTCAAACTACAAGTTTCATAACGTAATGAAGTGTGCTTGATATTGAGCCATAGGTCCTTATACATCCCGCTGTCATTAAACTCAAATTACAAATACACATTAGCAGTAGTTTTAAGTATCCCGCTTGCGATTACATGAATCTGTTGTTACTATCGATTAATGTATGGGGTATACGTATAGACATGCAAACAATTCTTAAACATATTAAGATCAGGGCTGTAGTCTGATTTGTATGAAGAATATTGCATTAATGACATGCAACACGTGCGCATGATTTAACATAAATATAACGAAATGCCTCACTCAATGGCGTTTCCACTGAGGTTGTATTTCAGTTTCCAAATGTCATCGATTTAAATGTTGGCGGTCGATATGTAACAACAACATTGTCCACACTGACCAAATACCCTTGAAGCCAGTTGGCGGCAATGTTTAGCGGAAGTCCAGATATTGACAAAGACAAGGATGGAAGATACGAGATCGACTGCGATAGTAAGATATTTGGACATATTCTGGAGTTCCTTAGATTGGAAATTCTGCCAAAAGGCGACGATGTTGACGCGGTTCTTAATTATTCGGAATTCTTCGGATTATACGAGCTGTCAGATAAAATACGTAAACAACACGGTTCGTATGCAACACTATTTATTTTATATAAGCAACAAGTAGTATAGTTTTAAAGCGTTAACCACATTACCGACCATGATAATGTAGTTGGTGTCTGTATTTAAAGTCTGAGTAGTCAATTGTGTACCTACTATGTAAAGTGCTTCATAAAAGGATGAATTTAAGATGTCTAAACACGTTTAAGTTTCAAATGCTTTGTCTTTATCGTTTCGAGGCAAAAACCCATGTTATTTATGCATTTTGTTTGATTTCGGGCTGTATGTATGCATTGTAAAGAAAATTATCAAATGCCTTACATTAAAGACTTACGATTGATAATAAGAATGTTGTACACGATAATGTTTCATTATTCCTATATATTCTTTACCTCAGATACGTTTAGCCTATTTAGCCTATTTGTATCATTCATGTAATATTAAAATTGGAGCCTTTTGTAGTGCGTTCATTTGACTTATCTGTTCTACAGTCCATGGTCAGGGCCCGTATTCACCAAACAATTCTTAGACTTAAGTCTAAGAATAAAGAAAATTCTTTAAAGTAGAACATTCAAGAATTTCTTAAATTTTGAGTCAAACTCTGCAGTAAACATCTCTATCTATATTATTCTTGATGTAGAACATTTTGTTAATGACATATCCACCAGTGGAGGCCTGCATATATTCAAACACTGAACACATTTTTCTTGGTTCTAAGTCTATTCTTTATTCTTAAGTCTAAGAATCGGTTGGTGAATACGGGCCCAGGCAAGAAAGATATTAAGTATGTGCTATACTATACCGTTATATATTTAATTCACAATTATTATACCCACACATACACAAACAGCTTGTGTTAAAAAACAACATGATACATAGTTACTCGTGTAAACGCAGTAAGTATGTCGGTACATGTATATACTTTAATGTGCAAATACGATACAGTTTTTGAAATAAACAGGTGACTTTAACAAAGTAGCACACGTAAGGAGTACCTATGCATAACAGGTTATACATGCAAAAGATAAGAATGGTAGCATACAACAAACATCTGTCGATATAAATCACACAACCCTCACTCTTGGATCTTTGTAACCTGATTTCGAAATTGAGTAGTAATACGTATGTCTAAAGATCAGGTTAATATCATATAAAATGCATAGGTATACGGCTTTAATAAAAGGTTAAATCTATGTTAAATTTATGAGCAATTTTAACATACAAAATGGAATGATGTGGAATGTGGCAAACGACTCTGTAGTTCATGAAAAGTCAATATTATAGTTTAAATATTGCATTTAGTTTTGCAAATCTAGAACATTTGAAGACAAACGTTCATTGAAAAAAAGAACATATATAAGTGCTCAAACAAATAACGTCAAGTACACACTAGCATTGCATATATAAAAACGTTAAATGTACAATCTATACCCAACAATTACACATGCACTAAGTTGCATACATGTTTTATGTTTTATTTACACAAACACATAGTTGCATACATTTCTTATATTTATCACTCCCCAAAACAACTATGTATTCTTTCGTTTGGTATATTCTTCTTTCTTATTACTTTATAATATCCTACGATAAATAACTAGATTTCTAGACACTCATTCTACTGCTTTGTGGCATTCTACCTTCTACTATGATTTTAAAAATCTTACCAGACTCATTGCTTGTACATGTCTGTCCGAATGTTTCTTTCAAGTGTGGTGTGCAATTACGCCGATAACAGCTGGTAACTAATCCTCGAATGAATAAATCCACTAGCTTGAAATATGAATATCTACACTTTGGTGAACAACACATCCATTTTTTTTTTCAATGCAACTGCACACTTCTTACTTAAAATGATCCATTAAGATGCACTTTCAATAATCCATTTCACCCGAAAATATTTGCAAAGGCCTAACTTCATTACATATATTTAACACGTTCTATCACCTCTAACTTGTGCCTAAACTGTAATCTTCAATTCTTTGACACACTCCCATTGCACATGTATCTTATTTTCAGCTTGCGGAAATCGTGCACACTGTACAAACACGGACTCTTCCGTTCGGCGTTCATTTACACGCCTCATTGGTATATACTACAAGCTTTGTAAAAAGCTCGCCAATTTTCGGCATGATTATTAAGCCCCTGTTGCGTAGATTATTGTACTTCTATGTTAACACGCGCTCATCGACTACAATTTCGACTTTTTGTATCCTTTAGACAGGGCAACATATTAATTTATCAAATGAGGTTTTAAACTTCCTTAAAACATCGACATGACCAAACTTTTTGTTTATTTTTGTTATTCTTCTCTTGTCATAATTTCTCCATTCTATCTTCCACTTCTCGCGGGCCGGGCGCACGATAGCGTATCCTCATCCAATTATCTCTTAAACTCGGGCATTACATAATGTACACTGACATAGGTGTTTACAGGATGAGGATTAGTTTGTTCTACTTCCTCACAATGAAAAGTAAAGGGCATCAACAAATGAATATGTTCGAGTTAGTTTGCTGGCTGGCAATTCTTCTTCTTAGAGGAGGCGATGTCCACCAAAATCCTGGACACGACGACTCCTTTGATATGTTTTCCTCATCTACGGGTACATCTTTTTCATCTTCCATATCTGATGCATTTGCGCATAATCTTAAAATTGTCCATTACAACGTTCAGAGCTTCCTCGCCAAGAAAGATATTTTATATTCCGACCTTAATAATTTTGACATAATAGTTTTTACTGAAACTTGGCTCAGCTCAACAGTTGACACTGCCGACTTACTTTTCCCTTTCTATCATGCGCCGTTTAGACGCGACAGACGTAACGATCCCCATGGAGGCATTCTAGTGTACATAAAATCTGATCTCTTTGCCATTGAGCGACCTGACCTACAAATAGACGATCTAGAATGTCTTTGGGTTGAATTACGTATCAAGGGAAGGCGTCTTTTATTTGGATCTTTCTATAGACCACCTAACTCTTGTCCTTATATACTAGAATGCATAAACGATTCAATCTCACTAGCCGTTGACACAGGTATTGAAAACATTGTTATCACAGGTGATTTCAACCTCGACATGAATAAACCACAGTGTAGGATCAAAATAGACTCCCTTCATTTACAGTACAATCTCACACAGGCTTTTAAGGAACCTTCGCATTTCACTGAAACCTCGAATTCTCTTCTTGACCTTTTTATGTTAACATCATCATTGACAGTGCTAAAAAGTGGCGTCGGAGAACCTTTTCTTGACCAACAAGTTCGGTTTCATTGTCCAGTCTACTGCGTCATAAACTTCGACAGAAAAGTTTGGTCAAATTTTAAACGTAAAATATGGAAATACAAAGATGGGGACTACACTAAACTAAGACAACTTGTGCAGAACTTTGATTGGAACAACTGCTGCGATAATAACATTGACATATGTACCTCAAATTTCACACTTCAACTAATCTGTTTCTGCGAAGCTACTATCCCATCCAAAACAGTTACTATAAGAACAGCTGATCCTCCATGGCTACATAATAATATTCGAAAAGAAATCCGACGCCGCAAAAGAGCATACAAAAAGGCCAAGGCTACCAATTCAGATCATCATTGGCACATTTATCGCAAACAACGTAATATGGTCAATTATCTTGTAAAATCAGCAAAAAAAGTTCACTTTGATAATCTTGCTAATCAAATACGTGAAAATCAATACTCCTCATCCGACTTCTGGAAGATAATTAAAAGAATCACGAATAAAAACACCTCACATAACGAGTTGCCTCCCTTAATTCACAATGGTACAATATATGAGTCACCTCTTGACAAAGCAAATATCCTAAATTCCTTTTTCCAATCTCAATCGTCTTTAACTATACCCAGTACGCACATGCACAACTTACATTCCTACGAGCCAGATTGTCCAGTCTTTCAAGATCTCATCATTTCCCGTCAAGATGTTTTAGATTCCATAAAAGTAATGAAAACGGGAAAGGCATCAGGACCAGACAAAATAAATAGCCAAGTTTTAAAGCAAATTGCATCTGAGATTGCAGGTCCACTACAAAATCTTTTCAATTGTTCCATCAGTACTGGTAGAGTCCCTCGGAGTTGGAAAGAAGCAATTGTTTGTGCACTTCACAAAAAGTCTGATCCTCAGGATGTTGGAAATTATAGACCGATCTCACTTTTACGCGTGTTAAGTAAATGTCTTGAGAGAATTCTCCACAAATACAGTTTTAACCATTTAAGGGCTACCGATTTTATAACCCCATTTCAATCAGGTTTCATACCAAAAGATTCCACTGTCAACCAATTAGTCTCGGTATATCATACCTTTATTAAAGCTGTCGACGAAGGTAAAGAGGTTAGAGCCGTATTTTGTGACATTTCTAAGGCATTTGATAGAGTATGGCACGAAGGACTTATTCACAAGCTCCGACTATGTGGTATCTCTGGATATCTTCTATCTTGGTTAAAAGACTACCTACAGGAGAGGATCCAGTGTGTTGTAATTTCCGGCTGCCAATCTGACCCATTACCCATAAATGCTGGTGTTCCTCAAGGGTCTATATTAGGGTCCCTCCTCTTTCTTATATACATCAACGATATTGTACGAGATATACACTGTCCAATTCGCCTATTTGCAGACGATACTGCGTTATATATAATCGTCGACAACCCGATTGATGCAGCTAACCATCTTAACTCTTATCTTGCAAAAATCCATTCTTGGGCTGATAAGTGGTTGGTTACCTTCATTCCATCCAAAACCGAATCCTTAGTAATGTCTAGAAAAGTCAACCGCCCAATCCATCCCCCTCGTTTTCTCAACGACTGCCAAATCACTGAGGTTTCGTCTCATAAACATCTCGGCTTACTTTTTTCTGATTCATGTTCCTGGCACGAGCATGTTGAATCAATCAAGAAGAAAGCATGGCAGAGAATTAATATAATGCGAACGTTCAAGTTTACGCTCGATAGAAAGTCCCTTCTATTGATATACACAACATTTATCAGACCAATTCTCGAATATGCTGATGTAGTCTGGGACAACATTACTACACAAGATGAAATTGAACTTGAAAAGATTCAACAGGAAGCGGCAAGAATAATTAGCGGAGGAACATGTTTAGTATCTCTGCAGAATCTATATAATGAAACGGCTCTTGAACCATTAAAAAATAGGAGAATAAAACATAAACTCACCAATTTCTATAAAATGTACAATTCTATATCACCCTCCTATTTGTGTACTCTGATCCCCTCTAGCGTTGGAGACAGTTCGGCTTATTCACTCCGCAATTCTAACAATATTCGCAGCATTCAATGTAAATCACAATTTTTTTCACGATCTTTCCTACCATCAACTATAAACTTATGGAACAATTTACCTGAATCTGTAAGAACAGCTCCTTCTCTCTCAGCTTTCAAAGCAAATCTAAACAAAGACAAAAAAATAATTCCCCAGCATTACTACAATGGAGAGCGGCAGTCTAATATTCTACATGCACGTTTACGAATGCATTGTAGCAGCTTAAATGAACATTTGTACACAAACAATATTGTACAAAGTCCATATTGTCAATGTGGTGAGATTGAAGATATATACCATTTCTTATTCAATTGTCCCATTTATACTGCAAAAAGAGTTATCCTTTTTGACAATCTGTCCAGTGTTCAACCAATAACTCTGCAACTACTTCTTTTTGGTGTTAAAGACGGATCATACGAAGTAAATTCACTAATTTTCAAACATGTTCAGTCTTTCATCCGAGATAGTCATAGATTCTAATCCTTCTCCATCTCAGGAACAAACCATTTCTGCTAACGATGCCCCGTCCCGCGACTACTTCCTTTCTTATCGCAACTTCTCTTATTCGAACTCTACTATTACACTTCCTTCCATTTCCTTCTCAACGTATTACATTTTTTGGTATATATACTACCATGTTATATGATTTGTATTACCACATATATATTTTCTCCATTTCTAAACGGTATTCAAATACCAATAACTGAACTATACGTTTCATAATTTTGTGATTTTTATAAGTTGTAGTTACACGTTTGGCTGTTTACACCATATCAGCAGCGCTTCTAACGGACAGAAGGGAGACAAAGCATAAGCCTCGAGCTTTTTTCTTAATTCTGTCAAATTGTATCCGACAGCCTTTATATTAAGCAATACTGCAATTTCTTCCTGCCTAGTGTATTGTTCGAAAATAATATGTATGTTTGTATTGTATTGCTTATATGTACTTTCCTTTGAACTAAATAAATAATGTTTAAACCAAAAAAAGAACATACTTTAAAAGTATAAAATCATCGTAGTAGGAAAATTCAATTGGATAGTACTGATAACATAGTATATACTATACATGTCATTGTTCGATCATATTTGAGGACATAAAACGTAAAATGTATACTGGATACAGGGTATGTACAATAGGACATAACTATTCAAATATACATAAACAAATGCTGGAGATGTTGCACTTGTAGTTGGAATTGATGACATATATACTAAGAGAACTCTTCCATTACGTGTGGATTCAGCCTGTAATACTTAAGTGCATGCACTGCTTGTATAAGAAGCAGTGATAAAACACAATTGTATTCATCACAACATGAACATGACATTAATGATGTGTTTGCATTATGCAAATTGTATCATTTACAAACTTTGCTCATTAAAATAAGACAGACAAATCACACAATTAATTGTGTGGATAGCCTATTGTTGTGCAGATTAAAAAAACAAACACACTATCAGAAACATTTTGAGGCAATATAGTTGCCTGATGTACCCTTGTAGAGAGTAAACACATACAGTTTTACATTTCCAAGAAAAACACGTTTTAAATGAAACGTTCGATTCGATTTCAACAACGAATTGTGAAAATAAAACTTATCAGACAATACTCGGATTACGTCAGAAAACTTTATCCCTTGTAACATAGTTGAAACCATGTTGAAATACGATCTGGCCATAAATCATTGTTTGCGTTTATTTGTGCGTTCTGTACTTTAATGTTTCTACTATTTGAGACTATTAGTGTGTTTCGTTAATGTCACACAGGTTATCCATCGAAACAAATGTCGGAAGATCGATTCTGGTAAACTGTCCACACTCGCCAAATATCCGGACAGCAAACTGGCGTCACTCAGTGTTTGTCGGAGAATGTGGGTTCCCAAGTGATCAATATGGTCAATATTTATTAGGGTACAACGGAACAAAATTTGGACATATTTTTGGCCGGTAAATTTTAATTTGCAATAAGAAAATAATGAAAGGTCTTCAAATGTCACATTTCATTGAAATTATCTTAAAATATTACGTTTTATTGTCGAAATTAAATGGACTAAATCATGTTCTATGTGTAATGGAAAATGTAACTTATTTTCTGTTATTCTATGTTTTTCGAAAGTATTTCGTGATTAATAATAATAATCAATAGATTTGAAAATAACAGCACAAATTTGCGATATTGAATGTTTTACATGGTTTTAATATTTGCGTTTCAGAATAGATAATGCACATTCCATAACTAAAAATATATTCACACATATTGCATGGTAGCATTTCTAAATTAAGTTTGCTCTAACAAAGTTTTTTTTTTTTCATTTTAGCTCCAACATTTCTACATTTGTTATATTAAATAATCATTTTAATTTTTGGTTCGTTATGATATGCTATAACTATTTTGCAGTGCCTAAAACTAAATTAGGATGTTAAGAATCATTGTTTTTTCCTAAACCATGCAGTCCCGATAACATCAATGATTGTTAATATTGATGTTACTCGCATGTATAATATTATACATGCTTTCTTAATATATACGCATTGATTGATCAACACGTCATAAAAATATGCACTTCGTCATCAAGTGTCTTAAAGGATCACAAGTGTAAAGTAACATCTAAGTGTAAAGTAATGCGTTGGTAATGTATGTGTACATTTCCGAATATACTTTTTAAGTGTTAGCACTGTAATAAGTTTTGATTTCCTGTTCGTTTTTCAAATATTTTCTATTTGTTTGGTATTCTGCAACCAAAATAAAAGTGTACACAAATTTTGGAGAAAAATTAAGGAATCTCAGATATCCGTCCTAACCAAGCCTATATCTGTTCTCACATCATTTTGGAAGCCATTTGTTTGCAATTTGTACCCATACATTTATCTTGAACAAACCAGATGTATTTGAAACTTATGTAAGAAATCGGGTAATAAAAAGCTGCTATTGCTTAGCTCATTTTACTCACTCAAGCAAGTATTTTTAGAAGTACAGGTACTTTCTATTAAAATATAATAATAAATGCAAGTATGTTCAAGTACCTGTTTATATGTATACATAACTGCATAATATAGTTATTAATGACAGCATATGCTTAATATTAAATATATTAAGGAAACAACACAAGAAAATGTTGATATCTATCCTACAAAAACGTTATGAGTATTTTGTTTTTAAAATATGTTGTATTCGCACAAGGAACAATTTGTATTTCATTGAATAAAAAATGAAAAAACAAGTTTAGTTTTAACAAAACCAATCAACCTTCACTTGCCTCGGCAAAACCAACACTTTACTTCTTCATTATGGACTATTTTGTTCTATTTGCTGTTTTTAAAATAATAACAAAATGCTATTTTAAACATCTAGAGAGAAACATCAAGCTTCTCTTGATGTATGCACACATTTGTTGAATATGGGTAAATATCTTTTATTGACAGTTCGGAAAATGAAAATGCTTGGAGAAAGCGCTTGGTTTTGACTTTTGCACGCTGGAAAATGGGCACCATACATTAAAGAAAGTTAAAACACCGGCTTAACTATATGAATGGTCACGTGCAAGTAATATGACTATATCACCGTTGAACATGCTTGTGTACATTTGGACGCTGACATATTGGCACTTTCAGTATAAATTATCAAACAAGAACGGTGATTTAGAAAAATCGCTATGTGTACATGATGCAACAAAGGCGAAATATGACTTTTTTTTCTTGGAAGCTGCTTCCCACACGAATCTTTTAGTCCATGTTGTTCTATTACGGAAAATGTAACATGGGTTCTGTGCATTAACGTGTATACAACCACAAAATTTGATTACGAATCGCGTGCAAGTGTTATATTTAGACGGCAATCTATCACCATAAAATTAAATTGATACCGTTGAACAGAACGTATCAGCTACTCAGAGCAACACTCACTCTCTTCAGTCGCGGGTTTAAAGTCTGGAGGGGACACAAGGAAGATCTGAAATAAAAAACAATGACTATCGAATCACAAATCGATACGACACGAGGAAAGATATCCTGGCTCAAACAAACCTAAGATAAGTGTTGGATTTAATAAATATCTTTAAATCACTCGTAACTGAATGTCGGATCAAAAGGTATTTTCGACTGTTTATTCTCTAGGTTTTCACACTTCAATATAAGATGACGTGTAAGGGAAAGGAACGCTTTAAATTGTTTTTATTAAGATACGTGTCTCAAATTCTAATGTATAACCTGATTAATTAAACGTTTATTTGATTGTGTTCAATACAACTTACATTGTTCAAAACATGCATGCAGTTTAAGGAAAATATGTACTTAAATAGTAAAAAAATGTCATGTAAGCTAAATTTTAATTATCGTTGTATTAAGGTCATATTATTAAACATGATTTAATATATTGACAGTTCAATTGAAACAAGTGACATTTTCACTAATGCATTATTTAAACGGTTCAATAAAAGTAAGTTGATATTATACATAGAGGTGCGCAATATGTTTTATATACTTACAATTGAAGTTATATTCGACCAAACTGTTTTTATTATTAAATACTGTTGCCCATGCACACATGCTAATATTAAATCCATATTATTTAAAAGTGTTGCTACAATTATTGCAATTAATGTAATGCTAATTGGAATCAATACGCTGATTCAAAATCGGGTCAATACAAAAAGCTTTTTGTTTTGGGCGATTGCCTTCTTCAATTCGCCCCTTAGGTAACATTATATACAATACCGGAGAAATAAGTCCGTTACTGCAACCAACCCCTTTGCATCCCCAGATTCTACATTCGCAAACAAAATAGCTCCTATCGCATGGTATTAATGCGCCACAAAAACACTGACAAATTACATCGGTATTTATCGTTGCAAAAATTGACCAATCATAAGATGTCAAAGCTTTGGGAAATAATTGGATCTTTTTGAATAATACATTGTGTGGACATGAATAATTTCCTTAATTCTTGGACAGAACACCCCTGTGGACAAGACCTTTATGTTGACTTTTGTAGCTTAACCCCTGGTTGATATTGACCTATAGTAGCCAATTGTTCAAAAACTAACATTGGAATACTGAATGGATTACCTTTATACTTTGACACACACGAAAGCCCGTGTACTTAGACAAGAACGAACCAGAAACCTAACTGTACTAAATAGAAATTACTGCAATTCGTGTCTTTAACAAATGTATTACTAGTTTGGAATTGGATTGGCTTTTTAACATTGAACCCTGGTTGAAATTGACCTTTAGTATCCAATGCTCAAAACCTAACATTTGCCGTATCAAATCTATTTCAAGTTTGGAACTGGTTAAGTGTATAATATCATCGCAGTTTAGCCATCAATTGGCAAATACGACAATGCCTTGTTTTCAAAAGCAGCATTTACATTTAACCGCCATAGTTGAATCATATAATGTTGACAGCCTGTCACCCTTCCTTACTTACATCTGTTTTCTTTAAACAAGCTGATTGGTTGGCATCACGATGTATAGTGTTTTAACGAAAACAAAATTTGAGCAAAATCGCCCCACCAATACTTCGAGTACTTTGATTATATTGTCTGTTTAATTCATGTATTATCACTCATCTAAAATAAACATCATACACATTTGAATGCGAAGACACTAATTAGGTATCAACATATTTAACAAGGCTTCATAAGGTTAAGTTAATAAATATTAACCAAAAGATTAGATTGAGTGGAAAAGTCTCGAAATTAAAAAGTAGAAAACTCTTTATCACTCTACTTTTTACAACAAGCTCCTGTAGGAACGATCAGCTGTGAATATGTAAGCCCATAACAGCACTACTTGACGGTCAGATAGATTATTGTGTGTGTTTCCGTTAAGGAAGTCACACACTTATAGTAATAAATACACATGGTAAAAAATAAAAAAGGGACACAACTAATACACATGTTATTGCAATATTTTTTCTGTAGATCAATATTCATGATCATGGGCATCTATTATCATAATAGTTATGCTAATGTGATGTTAATACACACACAATTACGAAAACACAGTAGAAAGTACATTAGTCTAGTTGCAAGAATGAAAAAATTAACACAGCTGGATATCTGTGTAAACATATCAAAATAAGCTATATAATAGACATATGTGTAGATGACTTGGTTCACCAAAAACAGTTGGTTTGTCGTGATTTTTTTCAAACTGAATTCAAGCTTGTACTGAAATATTTTAACAATATACAATACATTTCAAATAGACACAACTATATATCTTCGATCCTGTTGAGTGCTGGAACCAATCCCGAGTCCGAGTTGTTATATCTACAACTGCTACCTCTGGACTGCAGACTGATGTCCTTAGTCGACTACACATCAACAGCCAGAAGACGTTTAGATGGGAGTATCGTTAAAATCAACAGCTGGAAGACGTTTACATTGGAGTATTATTGACAAGTTAAAATAATTGTTGTTTGTTCTGTACAATGATGAACACGTTTATCCAATAATTGTATTGTAAAGACTGTCGGCTTTGACATTCATATTTAGATGGAGATAATTCAAGATTACCATTATCATGCTCGGTTACCTGACTTCTCAAGACCCATAATATAAGCTATACAATACGGTGTCACCAATAGGGCTGGCACGGTATGCACATGGTGGAATTTAACATGCATACTGTTTCGATGCATAACGATATTTTGTTTCATGCTATTTGCATACAACTTAAACACTGTTTTTCATCAGATAACATTTATTGGAAAACTTGAAAAAGGCGCAATCATTTTTTTCTTAAAAAATGCAGCCTCAATTTAAATATAAATATATAGTAACAGTAAGTTTATAAAATGCAAATCCCTTATTTGTTGATACCCATGTGTTTATGATCCATTTCGTGCGACATTTTCATGACAAGGATCCATGTGTACCTCTATGCTAGATGACGAACATCGGTTTACTCAGATGCTGGTCATAGGTCGGTTCCCGTACAAGAAGATGTTAAGTTGTGTCATAGCTGCCCATTAATATTATTTTTGGTAATCCTTTAAGTACTGATAATATCCAGAAGTTGTAAATTGATTCCGAGTTTAAGCAAAAGTTAATGTTGCAATGAAATAGTCATAATGTATTATTTTGCCATTTTAATGATGATTGTGTACATTACGTGTCCGATATTTCAGAGATAATATTTGAAGATTTTGTTCAAATTAAAAAAAATTCATATACCATTCAAATCTATTTGCAATGCTTGTAGTATTGCACTAGTTACATATTTTGATACAATTTCTGTGGAAAAAGACATAATTTTACTTTCAGATATTTTTGATTATTCATTATTGATTCATGATATTTTATTTAATAAAAATAATTAAAACACATTGTTAGTATTCTATTTATTTAATTGGGGCATTGTACACATTGACAGTACATGGATTTCATTCTCTCCCCCAAATGATTTACATTCAGTAAATGATTCATAGCAACACATATACATGTGTATTGAAAAAAAAGTATTTAATTGCATATAAAGAGATTCCATAGATGACATGTTTGATTAAAATAGAATAAATATAGCGTTTTTAATATTAAATTGGAATGGAATAGAAACTATGTTTAAATGTTTCGTTACATTGCTTATTATATGCAGATAAAGTTCACTTACAAAAATCAAATGGGTCAAGAATGTCATGTGTAGCAATCGCTGCGGTATTTTAATTAAAAAACAACAACATGTACGAATGTTTATTGAAAATATCAAAACATTTAGTATGTAGTAAAATATGCATTATGACACACAAAGGTCAGTAACTCGACAATATGTTGCCAACTTGTAGATTAGAGTTATTTTCCCTTAATAGTGCAGGACTAGGTCTGAAGTCCCGTTTGCAAAATTGGGTTGGTAGATTTTCTCACTTGATGTGAGTTAATTAGTCCTTATACATGATCAATCACCGAGGTGCTTGTCCGTCACACTGCCAGGAGCCTAAAAATACCAAACTCCAATATGGCCGCCGACGGTGATGTTGAAAAAAAAATTGCCTTTTGGAGTAAAATCAAATGTTTTACCTCTAAATTATATATTTTTGGTAAGTTATAAGAGGTCTTGCTAAATATGGAGTGTAATTGGTCCGGAAAGGTCAAGTACAAGGTCATATGAAACATCAACGACCTTGAGTTTACCTTGGACAGTAAAAGCCAGTGTATAAACTTTAATGTGACAAATTTTGACGTAATTAATTCAATTACAATATTGTTGTGCACGTTTTACGTAATGTTGGCACATTAAGATAATTTACGCATGTTGTACTCACAGATAAGTGACTAGTAAATTGAAAATTTTCACATTCGTTGGAAAAATACTAAAGTGAGCGGGACTCAAACCCATATGCAGATGGTATGAAAATGTGATAATGACCAAACCCCTTAACAAGTAAACCCGTGATATTTGTTCAACGTTGGCTCAAAGTCTAACCGACGTAATATCTATTTGATGACGGGAAGACTTTGAACCAATGTCATGTGTTGGTTGGGTAATCACTGAGTTATCTCCAGTCCTAGGGACAGGCTAACGAGCTTACATCTTATTCCATATGGTATTATAGCAAAAACGCACATAACTCATCAACATGAAATCATTCTCATTTAAATAGGTATAAAAATACTTTGTTTCACATAGATTACATACAGATCCACAGTTAGTCATTTCAAGTCAGGTTTCCACAAGGTTAATTGTCCACTTTACCATAACAAAATGTGATGCAAAGCACCCCAGCAGCACGGAACGGACAATGCCGAGTATCGCACTTTCCAGTACGCTTTCACAATATCAGCAAGCTTCATGGTAAAGGCTTCAGGCACTTTGTGGGCAACAGAATTCCAAGGTGCTCCTCCCATCTACCATGTTTAACTGTTGCCAGCCGTTTCTCGGGACCATCACTATTTATAAGCAGTTTACATACCCTATGTATTAGAAAGGCTCCTCTACGAATATGCCCTTTGATTACACATCTTGAAGGAGGTAGGCAATCAGGTCCAGCACTAGCACTGGTATAGTTCTCTTGTCGGATATGATCACATGTTTCCGCAGTATTCGTCAGTCTGGCACCTGCCCAGACGCTTACCAGATATTGTTCTGCTAATACTTCATCCTGCTCTGACAAGGTATCAGTCTTTCGAACATTCAATAAAAAATTGTTCTGGGTCAGAGGTCACAGCTGCATGCTTGGTTCCCACTTTATTCACGCAGTCGTCGCCTGTCAATATGTGAGCCTTTATCATTGTCTTTGCCTGCAGTGACCCAAGTCGAGAAATTGCCTGATGCAACAGAAACAATCGACGCTTCTTACCAGTACCATACTGCTGCCATATTTCTTTCATACCGGGTGTCTGAAAATATGAAGTGAAGTGAAACAATAATGCAAAGCTGTCAGTGTTGTTTGACATCACAACAGCTATTTGGCACTGTTTGATACGAGCAGCCAACTCAACGTGAGCCAATACCCTAGCATCGGCCTCCTCAAAATCCAGTTTAACAGTTCAGGAATGACTTCATTACCAATTGCTGGAAGAGCTTCATTGTCAGAGACAACTGAACTTGCAATGATAGGGTTGGAACAGACGTCATTGCACATTACATCCCTAACCAATAGTTGAAGATTACGCTTATTTTCCTTGGATGCCCATAAATTATTAAGATGTTGTGGGATTGGTGTGTCTCTGCTCATGTCAATAATTGCAATACCTTTTGCTTCGTTTCCGTGCTGCAACCGTTCACCATCCTTTAAAGACATTTCAACGTATGAGTCTTGTACAAGATGAATGTACTCTGGCCCCTCACATATGCTTAATGCTGAGCTGATGACACCACCCAGAGTATAAAATTATGCAAGTGGCATATGTCGCATCTTAGACATGAAGTCCACAATGCCATGAGTGGGAAGAAGAGATTCCCGACTCCATTTAGTGATGTTCAGTCTAGATTCAATCTCCTCAATAAGTTTTGACTTATTAACATGGGATATTATATCTGCTTGAGGGACATGCCTCCTTCCTTTGCAATGCACATGCTCCTCTGTGCATCTACCATTTCGTTGGATGACGGGGCTTTCCGTTCCTTAATAATAGCCTTTGGTGTCAATAATAACTGTTTAAGATGGTCAGTGAACTTGGGAAGCTTTCTCTTTGAAATAATGGAACTGAGTTTTTTGGCTTTCTCAACTATTCTCTCCTGCCTGTATGCACGGTAAATACGTTTACCATTTTCAATTCATTTGAGAAGCCGTACAGCAACCACTTTGTCAACGGAACACTGACCGTCCTGTGTATGGGTTCTGCCGTTCAAGTACATAGTCCAACAGCATTTCTACATTGTGGTTGAAAGAGTGACGACGAGTGGCGCTCAGTGAATGCTGAAGATGACATTCTGTGTGATCCATTCTCTAACCAATCTTGATAACACTTGGCCAAAGTTCATCATAGAAAAAAACGTGTTACCACTTAAGAAACCACATACAGGACTCAACCATGATACAACTTTGTAAGAATATTTGTATTGGCAGTATCACGGTATTCTTAAAATTTGGATTAAGTGAGATAAAGAATAATATAATCAAGTGAATTTTAGTTTGAATGGTTTCCTTCACCATATTATCTCGGCATATTATAAAACCGGGTCAAGTGAAGTTAAAAATAAGGTCACTAGTTTCAATATTGGGCAATTGTTATACCACATGATTTGAAATGACCTATTCAAAATACGCATTACACGAGACTCTTTAATTCAGTATTCACATTTTTGAAGTAAATCACTTAATAGTAAAGTCTAAAGCGGTCTCAATTGCATTTAATGAAACTACTAACGCGAAACGTAAATCAAATACCCCATATGCTATTTTAATGCATATTTGTCGTAGCTATATATAGAAGGATACCACCACGGTTTAAAACTCACAGTACACACTTATGATCGGGTTTATATATAAATTAAAGCTATTATACACTACCGAGTTAGCGTTTTACATATAGGAAATGTATAACCATTTGAGTGTTTAAAAGACCCAAACAGATTCCATGTATACAAAAATTATCTGCTTTACTAATAATATTTACTCAAGATTGATATGTAATAAATTTACAACAATGAAGACTATTCATATCTTAAACATCAATTATATATGTGTGTGTGTATATATGTTTCATGTACTCATATTTGTACCTTTATATTTAAACTTATACTGCTTAGTATTTACCTTATCGCGCGAATAAAACACGTAATTGCCATTGCATTATTTCAAATAATACTGACGTTAAATTCATATCATGTTGTATCAGAAAGATCAAACGGACCAGGCGTGAATATTGTTTTGCTATATATAAAATAGCGAGGTAGCATACAATGAACACAACATGTCAATCTCACGAAAGCCCACTATTTCCAATTAAAACATACGATGCAATTCTAAAATTAATTTAATTAGCAATGTACTGTTCATAAGCTATGACCAAGAAAAAAAATCAACAGGTTGTGTGTTCGCATCTTGAATCATACACCAATCCCCTCAATAAAAGCATTAAATACATATTATTGATATTCTATTAAGGCAAGTAATGCTCAGCGAAAGGTCAGATTTCAGCAGCTATAATTCAAAACACATCTCATATCAGTCAAGAAAATGTAAAATGGTGCATTAATGTCTTTGTATGAAAACACATAATTTAAAATTACATATTTAAGTTACGTAAAGAAAGTGTTCATTTCATGTAAATACACTGCCGCTGTACAGTAATATGTACAATACGGATGAAACTGCACATAACCATCATTCAAACATAGTGAAAACGATTTTTTATGAAATATGTTGTTGTTTTTCATAGCAAGGTGCACAATAAAGTATGCAGAATTGTATTGCTATTGTTTACAAAACAACTCAAGGATATTGAATTAAATATATATTCGTACACTGTAAAGAGTACTACAAATATTACCGTGATTTTAGAACACGAAATGAAGCACACGACAATCACTTTTATACAGGAAAAGTTATTTAGATTAAAACAATATCTGAACTAGTTACACTGAATAAAGAAATTAATAATACTAATAATAATATCAAGCATAAAATGCTTCACAAACATTACAAACCATTCGTTGAACAGGTGTCAATACTATATCCGCTTTCACTCGGTTATTGTTTGGACAGTTTCACTAAAAATAAACCTGTAATGTTATGTAGTTCACTTATACGTTCGCTTTTGGTGTAAATATTGCAATATGATAGGAAAGGTTTACGTCATTGTGAACACAGTCTTGCAATATTTCATAGATCTGTCATGCAATGGTTGAATGGGTTTTACGCATTGATTCAAAACCATTTAAGATCCTACTACCTTGTATACGTAGATAAATCATTAAATACATGTCTGATACTGTTTCTTAATACGCCTGTTCAAAAGGGCGTATTATTGGATCATTTGCGGTCTTAGTCGGGCAGTTCGCGGCGGGCGGCAGCTTCAAGGAACATAATACCCGCTCAATATTTCAAACAGTACAACCCCGAAATTTGGTGAAAATGCGTGTGGTAAAAATAAACTAGGCAAGTTAAATAACCAGGCAGATTGCATGAAGGACTCAATAATTATAACATAAAACGCAGCATACACATTATCCGCTCTCTATTTTACATAGTTTTAATTTTATCATCTACAAACATTGATACAATTTGTATGAGCATTATATCTTAGCCAAATCTGTTTACCAGCCAGATCGCATGATGGACTACGACCAGCCAGACCGCATGATGGACTACGAAAATAGGGTTCAAATTCGCCAACATAATGTAGCTAGCTTTTTAATAATTGATTTCCGATAAAAAAACTTGTTTGCATGAGCGCGTCTTGATGAAACTCTTAATAGTAAGATTGAATAGACTGAATATGAGGCTCGTCAAGGTCAAAGTCAATGTTATTTAAATGTTATTTACATGCAAACCTAGCATTCGCTAGTACTTGGGCCAGTCAACAAAATTGTCAAGGTCACTGTTGCTAGAAATAGAAAGTATCTGCCTAATTACTTGAGTTTCGATGGAAGTCTTATGACTAAATGGTTACTTTGGGTAAGTCTGCATACATAACACTGTCATGTTTCTTATAGTCTGTATGTATTTATGTAACATCATTTCTTCAACATAAAAATGTATGGATTTTTTAAAATAATTTCTGATTTAGACACATGAATCATCGTTGAGCATTTGATTTCTCTGTTGAAGAGGAACAACACAAATCCACAGAAAAAAGTGTCCAAAAAGAAAAATAATAATTATTTAACAGTAATACTCAATTCATTTTAAGAATGTTTAACTACAGGTTGAGGTAATGAAGAAGTCTATGGGTGTTGGAGACGCAGGTGTCAAGACCACAATCTTCGTCAAAGCGAACACCAACATGTTGCTTGGAGACGCCAAGAAAACGTGCGACGCGCTACTCCAAGTGTAAAGGTCCACTATTGCGTTTTACGATGGTCTTGAAATAGAAATAATTACTTTTCTATTGAACAAGCAAATTTTTTTTGCAGATGATGTCTCGATTTAGATAAATTGTGTAATTTGATTTGATATATGTTTTGAACTAAAATTATGTAATAATAAAATGCATTCCATTTGAAATGTTTTATATATTAGGAGCATTCATACAAAGAAAATTTCAGGGTTGTTTTTGAGACAGAACGATGATTTCTGCTGATAAATTTTAATGTATATGACATGAATCAAAGCATATCTTTAAAAAACAATATTTTGTTGTCTTTAAGAGTTAATTTGATTATATATATATATATTACTTTAATTTGATAATGTTTGATAAATATATATTAAATACTAATCAGTTATCAACAAAATGTTAAATTGTATGCCAAATTCGTCTTGCAAATGCTTATTTAATAATTAATCAAGAGAGCCAAACTGGCACAAGATACGCCCGTTTGAATGTTTTGGACAACTTGATAACTTTACCATGACCCATATTTAAAATTGACCTACATAGCATCTAGATGACCAAAATTAGTGAAGATTAGATGAAAACTACTTCAATTAGAGAGCGGACACTATGCTGAATGTTTGAAATGCACTAAGTGACCTCGTGATCTAGTTTTTGACCCGGCATGACCCATATTTAAACTTGACCTAGATATTGTCTAGACACAGCTTCTGACCCTATTTGGTGAAGATCGGATGAAAACTTCTTTAATTAGAGAGCGGACACCATGCTAAATGCTTGGAATGCACTAAGTGACCCTGTGACCTAGTTGTTGACCCTGCATGACCCATATTCGAACTTGACCTAGATATTGTCTACATACAACTTCTGACCAAGTATAGTGATTATCGGAATAAAACTACTTCTATTACTGAGCGGACACCATGATAAATGCTTGAAATGCACTAAGTGACCCTGTGACCTAGTTTTTGACCCGGCATGAGTCACATGCGAACTTGACCTACATATTGTCCAGATACAACTTCTGACCAAAATTTGTGAAGATCGGATACAAACTTCTTCAATTAGAGAGCGGACACCATGCTAAATGCTTGAAATGCACTAAGTGACCATATGACCTATTTTTTGACCCGGACTAACCCATATTCCAACTTGACCTTGATAATGTCTAGAAAAAACTTCTAACCAAGTTTGGTGAATATCGGATGAAAACTATTTGAATTAGAGAGCGGACACTGCTGTGGACGCCGCCCGCCCGCCATCCCGCCCACCCGCCCGCCCGCCGCCAAGGTGAAATTATAATACGTCCCGTTTTTTTTAACGGGCGTTTAAAAAACTAGGGCCATTATTTTATATTTTAGTAGCTTTTTTTTAAAGCAACACTTTTGATTGATAATAGGTCAAAATATTATTTGTATAAACAATTATTGGAGAGATTAGGTTCTATGCTTTTGACTATGTATACGGGAACTTAGTTGTTTGTTTGATTTTTTTTTCGTCCGGAAGTGGCATGTGTCATAATTTTCCATCAATAATACATTTCTTAATGCCAGCTTATAACAACACACGTGTACTTGCATTTGCAGTAAAGAAATAATATATTGGTATAGTTATTGGCTAATGTGTATTTAAAAAAATGCGTGACGTTTCTGAAAAAAAAGGTATCAGGTATAAACATAACCTTTGTGTGTTATTTGGATAGCTAATACTTATGAATTTCTGACAACATATAGGACAATTCAGAAAAAATAAAAGATATAAAGTACACTGTTTTTTACAATGCTGCATACATTTAAAATGCATTAAGCTCATTTAAAAAAGAACATTTTTAGTTTCACTATCATTTACTATAGTAAAAGTTTGGCTAGACATGTTATGGTAATTCAATATTTCCATTTCGTGCTGTGTTAAAGTATTTATGTAGGCCACACACATGGTCAACGAGACTCAATACACAATTTCAACAGATTTTCTTATGATTTTAAGTAAATATTTAATTGTCTTAGTCTTAACTTCATATATTGGTAACGTTTAAGGGCAAACAATTCAACATTCTTAACCAGATTACATGAAGTGTCAGATTAAGATGCTATTTAAATGCTTTTTGTTTAATAAATAATATTTCGCCGATAAATAATGACAAACATGTCTCGCCTCGTTGCACTCACACGTCTTTATCACTCATTCGTCTCGTCTAACTCAATCCACTCAATCATCAAACTTGTGTTAATCACTAGTCTTGTTTCGTTAAGATTGTCTTGTATCTCATCTCATCTGAGTGGACAAATCGGTTTATTTTGGTTCCCACAAGAACTTTACATTTGAACCAGAGGCAGTGTGTTGCGTTTACCACTCCCATTCGGTACCTGTGTATGCTCCAACTTAACCAGGTCATGTGAAAATATTATTTATCTTCAGTACGTTGTTTTATATATAACCTTAAATGTTGTGATTGAACTAGCTGTTACGCATCTTACTACGCCAAGCAATGTGCCACTTCTTCAATGTTAATATAAAATCCGTCTATGCTGGACAAAGTAACTCGCAAGTAATACCGGTTTATTTCAGAATTTATCACAGACATCGAAATTTTTACCTTGGACCAGGTTCTTTGATGAGACACTTTCTCACCACACCTTTCACTTCAAGTATAAGTACAAGTATACGAAAAAATTATACTGAAAATCGTAATTTAATTTGGACAAAGATTTTTTCCGTGAACAGTGACCTTGACCTTGAACTTATGAATTGGGACCCGATTATTGCGTGCTACTCTTTATCTTGAAATAATTGTAATATCTGCTAATCACAATTAAACTCGATCGAAATTGAACATATGAAATGATATATTAAAATTTGCCTTAATTGTTGACCTTGAAATTGGGCCCACTGGCCTGGTCATGGCATTGATAAGTCCACCAACCATAATGAAAGTATCTTCTGGTAATTTATTTTTAAAATCCATCGATCATAATCATTGTTAAGCTACAAAAAGATTATGTTGTATCTTTAATTATTGTGACCTTGCATTATGGTCTTGATCTTTGACTTAACAGTCTATGTATTGCACACGACATACCGACAAATCATGTTAATCACTTCAATCAAATCGTTTGAAATTCGTCCATGGTATAGCAATACATATTCTGTAGTGCTAAGTGTTTAGGTTGATTTGTTACTTGACCAAGGACCTTGACACGTGAACATGGCATATGTTCGGACGGCTGTATTCTTTCGAGACTCTGTCTGATCATGCTTGTTTGAAAAAAAGAAACTCATGTTGGACAAAGATATATTTCAAGCACATTGGTAAGGTTGAATGAAATATATTTTACCTTTGATCTTTCAAATGATCAATGCCTTGGACATAGAGACCTTAGTCTTAGAAGTGCCAATCCGAGCTATCATGCTTATAAAGTTTGCAAAGAAAGTGTATCATGTTGAAAATATATTTGCAGGACAATGTTTCTTAAATTAAAGTCTTTTTTCTAGTATGTTACCATTGTCATAAAATATAAAACATGGTATTGGTCGTGACACTCTGGCTAATAAATCCTAGTACTTCAGCTTAAATATTTTAACAAAATTCATCAATTCAAGACAAAGTAATGATCCGAACAAACTGGTAGGATGAGTATCTTTGTAGTTTAAGTCGAAGCACACAAAACCATTTAAATATTTCTTTAAAAAGAACACGACATTCTAGCAATATAAAAGATACGGACGTGAACACTATACATGATGCACCGTAGCTTACACAGACAGATCTACGCCCCGGAAAAACACTCCCTTCTTGTTTTGCTTATTATAGTATTTATACTATATAGCCATTTGTAAATTTGATAACATCTGCCTATCAGTGCATAGTAACAAACATTTTCTTGATCTATGCGAGTTGTTAAATGATACTTACGACATGTGACCACACGATTTACATGAATATGTTTGCTTTTGAACAATACAAAATAGTCAATTAGTATACCGAAATACGTAATCTACTCTTTCAACGAAAATATAACTGATCTAAATACTTAATGCTCATGATATTGTTTTAGAATAACTATTGTTTACATGTATCATACTATATTAATTATGTCACTTTGTCATATTTTATATTCCATATATGACTTTGAATGATGACTAACGGTATATCTCGCCGTCATTATTCCCTACAAGTCTGCGGTTTTTCAAATGTACATACATACCGAAACAACTACAGACTCACGCGCCTCCTCATAACAGATTGCACAAAATCCGCGTATAACGAATCTCTCGAATGTTTGCATGCAGCAACTGAGTACTGCAATTATCCACGGAAGTTAATCACGGATGACACCTCTTTTTGGCGATGCAGTAATAAATGAGCCAAGTTGGCGCTAAGGACCGGATGTATTGATACTTCTACAGGGTAAGTAGATTTTATAAGTTTTTTCAACAACTTGAAATAATTCTTAAGATCAGGAAATGTATTGCTATTAAGCAAAGATTTATGTATCCACAAATGAACAGAAACGTCATGTATAGGCTGTGCTATAGTGGAGTTTTAAAAAACAAATTGATATTGTTTTCCTGTATGACCAGACAATTTCCAACATATTGACACCTTTATTACATCAAACGATTACGCTAAACATAGACTAGTATTTATAGGCACAATCATTTGTGTCTCTTGCGGATCTAATAGGTAGTGATGTATTTGTCCAAAAGAGATGGAGCAAATGCCAATGAGGTTGCACTAAAGACAGGGGCTGGAGCCAATGCACAGTATATGAATCATCACACGATTTACATTTGTTATAGTATGTTCCTTTTTAATATGTATTATGTAAATATCTAACATTTGTGAATATTACACACCATCGATATCATAATGTTTCATAGTTGTTATGGAGAGAAACATGTGTGATATAACTTGCACTTACATTATTATACTATCGCATAGCTGTTGAGGGGAGTAACATTTGCGATGCAATTAAATCAGGTTATATTATATTGTAAACTGTTTTGAGGATTTATATTTGAGATGTCAGTAAAGACTGTCGATAGCATATTCTCACATAGCCATTGCGTGGAGAAATAGCTGTAATGCAAGATTCTGGGTATATCTGACTGTGAAAAAGCTGTGATATTTAATACAACTGTGATGATGTTGTTTCAGACTGGCAATATCGTAACGTAGCTGTATAATAACATTTGTGATTTCAGCATAAACTTGCGATATAATAATGTAACGTGTGAGAAGTAACATTGTGTAATATTAATATAGAATGGTGATATCATATGGAGAAGTTTTTATAAGTAACATTTGTAATGTGAGTATAGACTAACGTAATCATATGGAATCAAATGGTTTCACATTGTTTAACAGCTGTTAGGGGAGAAGCATCATTTGTTATGTCAAATAAAATTGGCGATATCATTTTGTTTTCAAACCGCATTGATGTCTAAAAAGCGTAATGCCAGTACATATACTAAAACGTTATATAGCTGGTGCGAGTATAAACATTTTTGAAGTCAGTATAGACTATTTTATCATATTGTAAACTATCTGTTTTGTATTTTTATATTGGAGCTGTCAGTTAAGGTGTCGATATCAAATTCTTACATTGCTGCTGTGGGTTGTAATATGAATATAGACTGGACAATCTTAATGTAATAAAGCTTTTTTGGTTAATACCATTTTCGTGATGCCAGAATAAATGGCGATATCATGGTGTAACAAAGCTTTGCAGGGTGTAACATTGTTTTGCCGGTAGAGACTCTCAAAATCATATTGTTATTTAGCTCTTTTGGACAGTAGCATATGTGATTACAGCATAGAATAGTAATATCATGTTATGAAATGAATGTATTTCTTTTGGTTGAGTTACATATGTGATAGCAGTATATATTTGCTTCTGTAAATGTGCTGTGTATGGCGTATTGTAAAGCAAACAACACTCATGCATATCTTCTTATAGTAAGATCTCGTGTAATTATAGTGAAACTTATATGATGGTGTGCCCGTATATATCTGCATGTAGTTGACTTTAATGCAGACTTGCAATCGCATTGTCAACAAACTGCTATGGAGAGTGTCAATGGTGTTGTCGGTATGTATCTGCTGCAACTGACTTTGATTAAGACTTGATATATGATAATTACCTAGCTGGTATGGTATTTACGTTTAGAGATATCTCATTTGGACTAAATGTCTTATGGTTACCGAGTTTGTGTTTCATTTGTGCGTGCAGCTTCCTTCATACAATTATTTCTAATTGAAGAAAGATTACATGTACTTTGATCATTTTAACAGAGTTTATTACTCAGCTTATCCGTGTTCTTTAAAAGTGTAATAAAATCAATATGACACGATTCAGATCGACGTAACATTCAAAGTAGGAACACACAAATGTGACTTAAAAACGTACATGACCCAAAACCTGAAACCAATAATCTTGTGATAACTTACTCCTTCTTAGTTCAGTAAGCTGTTGATTTGGATTATAACAAACCAACAAACACTTTAAGAAAGAGGTTACTTTTATTATACTGTAATATACCGTAGGAAAGAATAATATCCATACATCCACCGTGAGAGTAAAAACCAACATCTTATATTCCCGAAACAAATTATCACACTTCTAAGAACCTGTACGACTTTTAAGAAATCATCAATTCAAACAATATACAAACGTCGAAATAATAATAGAACTTTTACGAAATGAATATATAAACATTAAGAAAAATACAAAAACATGGAAACCAATTAAAAATAAAAATAAAACGGACGATATAAAAAGTTAACATGCGGTTGGGTGTTAACAACAAAAAAGTTCAACAAACACGATGTACGTTGTTTTGTTTCTTTCTCAGAAAGTTATTGTTAATTCAAGTATATGTTCATAATTAAAGACTATTTTAAAGTGGCGTTACTAACTTATGTTTTTAAAATGTATATACTACAGCTAGACGAATTTTGTTGGCATAGACGCTTTAAACAAAATATACATAATTATTCCAATATAGACAATAAATACGGGGAAGGGACATAGGCATCTTTTACAAAATACTATGTACAATATATACGCAACATTCCATACAGAAATACGGTTTATTTTTTATCTAACCAATCTGTTAGTTTAGTGGTTGAAACGGAGACATAAGAGTCAGCTGGAGTGCAAAAAATCAGCAACTAAAAAAAGAGCCCGCAAATACAAAGGATATACTTTAACACATAGTAACTGTGCTGTTGTCAAACCGTCAGTTTCGGAACAATGTCTTAAAATAAAAGATTGATTCGTAAAATAAGACGGAAACATTGCATTGTATACATATCTATACTATGTATACGATGAATGACACCATTTCGTATAATATATGCAATTGTGTAAATCTCTGACATGATCTTAAGTTTGTATTATGATTTGTATAAATTACTAATTAATTGTTAGATTAAAGCAATTTAGTAATCGCGTTACACAAGTTTATTCCATGCTTAATGAGTAAAGCGAAAAAGACTAAGAGCATGATTACATTGAATTTTAGATCAGTGTAGCTTAACATACAACTCATATAATTATGTTATATGATATGTGTGTGTACACATACATTGCTCATAACCAATAACAGCTATAGTTAACCGCCAGTCGGCATTTTGCAAGTTGACTTGGAAGAAAATAAAGTTAAGTACATACATAAATAAAGTTACTGTGTAGAGCAAATACTTTGACGTGAATACAAATCTGTCAGAAAATATGTTTGCGAAGTTCACTTGATAAAATTGTCATTTTAAATAATTTCAGATAGCAAAAAGTCGACGAGCTTTATAGTTTGTTGGTGGAATATTTATGTCGAACACTTGCACGCATATTTTGTGTCAACCTTATGACATTTTAAGTAAATCTTCACCAAATAAAACAGATCCTTAACGCAACAATTCGGCTAAATAACATTATTGCCACCAGTCTGCTATGTTGACTTGTGTTCAATAATATATGTTTCTCCATGCAACGAGTTCGACAAGTGCGCTAACTTTTAAGGAAACTGCTGTTATGTTTGATTAAGAAAACATAGTATGGCGACTTATAATCTTGATTGAGATAACAAAATAAATAATGTCTCCCACTTATATTGTTTTTTTAATATAAAACGTGTGAAGTTTAATATTTAATGGTGAAACATCGAAGAACATTATTTTATCCAAGAAGTCTGACAGTTATCCATTTTAATGTTATCGAATGTCCGCCATTTTGCATTATTATGCAAATTATGGTCAATGACGATTACAAAATGTTTGCCTAACGTATATCACAATTTACGTTAAGCTATTTTCTAATTTAAGCACAAAATATGTCACGCAATAACACTCCCTTAGAATACGAATCGAGAGAAGTTTTATGTAGTTTCACAAAGGTATCAAAAAGTAATTCAAATAATCAGCTTTTATCAAATATATACATGTAGATGAAATGAAACTAAAGAATCATTAAAAGGATATAAATCCGTGTCCGCTTGTTTTTAATTAAAGGCATATGACCAATTGGCTATGCTTTACAAGACAATACATATAATACAACATTATGCACAAAACTTGATTGAGACTGGATATACTGAACAACATTAAGCAAAAACATGATTGAAACTGGATAACCGCAATGGAATGACAATTGTAACCATTTGTTATTTAAACCGGTTCATCAATAGCTGAACAAAACACTTAGTCAATACGTACTCAAGCACGACAATAGTGTAAACAAACATTAACATTAACCTCATAGCATCGTGATTAAACATGAAAACACATAAAAGCATATAATTTGATTTTTAAATTAAATTACTTAATTATGTTAAGATGCCCCATAGTAAAATACTTGAAACATTTTGAGGCGAGATATATATACCACTCACTCATGTATATTAAAACAAAACATTTTTATAGTAAAGAAACATTAATACTCAAAACCAACCAAAATGTCGTAAAATATTTCATAGAATAGAGTAAACCCATAACAATTAAGTATTTCTTAATGCAATATCCGAAATTTTAGCGATATATGTGGTATCGCAACATAGATTTAACGAGATACAAAATTCCCGTTTTTATTTTTTGTGTGATAATACATTTTATGTGAATTTCCCGCGGCGATATCCGAATATTTACCAGCGAACACAAGATGGGATTTGGGCAGTTCGTGAGAATCACGTCTTGGTTCCTAAAATAGAAGTGATTCACAAAATCGAATTATATATATTTACGCCACAAACACTTCGACGTTAAACTTGATATTGTTCACATTATAAAATCGTTGATACAATTAAAGGGCAACATTATTCTTTGTGGTTGCGGACGAAGCGTGTTCAAATAACATAAAAATGTTTTTTTTCTCTTTTATATTTTGACGTGCTAGCACCAAACGAACAATTTAATTATATCGTCACTTGCTTTTAACTTAAAAATCCCAAACGGTAATTATTAACTTTAACCCTTAATTCGGCTACGCTCAAATTAAAGTGAACAGAACTCTTACACATAACAGAGCTGAACCAGTAAAAGGTACGCATTTCACGAGTAGAGTTTGCATAAATATTTGGAATAGGCGTTTTCTCACTCTGGGTGTTCGAAATGGCGACACAAAATGATACACTGCTTCAATGACACTACGCATGTTTTCAAACAAAACGCCTTCACCCTTTTTATCGCCAATGTTCGAATTTGAATTTGAGAGTGCTTGTTTACTTCTAGTAAGTTGAGCTTTATGAAAATAGGAGAAACACTATTATATAATACTTTACTATTATATAATACTTTAAGTATGGTATTTTAATTTTGAATTTTGCTAGGCTTGAAATTGGATCGTTAGATTATTCAAAATAAGAAAGTCGATCATCCCAATGCATTTTTAGCTGTATTCCCTTAAATAAAATAATTGGTATTAGTATTGAGTATATAGATTTATTTTAAGGTCAAACCTCTAAAGAAGCGAAAGATAAACATACGTTTATGCCACAAAGTCATGTAAGGTAAACAAGTAACTTCTTCAACATTTGTAAACAGTAAATGCACTGCAATATAAGTGTATTTGTTGTTCCTAGTATACTTAATACCTTTTCCCTAAGAACAAAACATTATAGTTTTAATGTATGTGAAATCAAAATATCAATATGTATGTGAACAATACCTTTTAATTTTAAGACCGGAAATAAAAAAATCGATATACATTTGCACCATTTACTGTTTAACATATAAAGGAAAATGAAACCAATAATCTAAACATACTATCAATATACAATAATTTAGTTGAAGGAAGATATAAAGTAAAAATATGTGTACGTAATATACATTTCATTCATTCCAGAACCAACACTGTACGAGTATAAGTTATACAGTTATGTTATCTAAAAATATTATTACATGTTAACAATCTAATGTTATATCTGTAAACAAACAACTAAACAAAATCAAAATGCATGCAGTCAATAGTTGCTTCATCTCAGGAAAATTCAGCCAGCAAATATGTAACTTTGATTTACCTCAGAAAAATATCAAAATACTTATGCTAGATATACATTCATTAAATTAATATATAATATCCAAGTGTATGTGCTCGATATAGATTATTTATATCATGACACAATAATATCGAAATCGAATGTCTCAATATACTATCACTTTATGCCTCATTGATATATAACAAAGACAGTATACTGCATTTCCAGTTCATTGATCTCAATGATAAATAACATCGAACTATATGTTCAGAGATCTTAGAAAAACTAGCTTCGAGATTTTTGCGCACGATTTACAGTTTTTTTAAGGAAACAATATAACAGAGAAATGTGTGCGTTCAATGTATGTAACTATACTGTCCATTAATGAAAGATATATATAACATTGTCATGCTATATATAAATTATAGATTTATAGAATATATAATATCGAAGTACAGAAACACGATATCACATTCATCTTTTCGGACAATACACGTACATAAATATTAACACTTCTAACATAGCGGAATGCATTCATCCAATGTCAATAACAAACAAGAATAATCCATGTTATGTTACACTGGTAGTTTCATTGAAATAAGTATACTTGATATGATATATAATTTCAAAGTGAATTAACAAGGGTAAAACTAATTTGTAACGCCATATTATTGTGTGTTTTGTCCAACACATAGAACACTCCGCACTACGAATATTAAGCCAACAGTCTGTAAACCTGATATTTCCGTAATGCAAATACAAAAAAAAAACGGTTATAAATTGTATTTTTTTACATTATTCAGTAAAGTAGTGCGTTAAATTCGCATTCTTTCAAAAGAAGAAATTCACCAAGTCAAAATCTGACGGCTGTAAGTTGAACTCGTCGTTATAGTTTTGAGTATTTTGTCGCATGGCATTGCGATACACGTAAGAAATACATCAATATGCATGCACATTGTACAGCGTCTTTGTAAACATAATATCATAAACATGAAATTAACAGAACTCACATCATGAAAGAAAGCGTCAACGAAATAATTTTTATTCACACACACACAATAAGTCGCAAACATCTACAAACAGATTCCTGTTTAAGAGAATACAATTAATCTAAACATGTTTTTTCACAAATAAATTTTAATTTGGTATTGTTATTCTTATACATAATGTATATATATACGAATGTAACTAAGTAACATTGTTTTTTTAAATCTTTTATAAACTACTCCTCCCCACTTAACAAGGTTGCATAATTGTGGATAGAAAAATATGATGTCATTTCTGTTTAGTGCGAAGGGACAATCGCTTGTCTTATTTTTAGCGAGGCATATAAACCCATTGAAAGCTGTGTTGGCACTGGTGTCATTTTGCAAGTGACACTCGTTTTAAGTAACGGCTAGTCATTTGGTTTCAATGGTATTGGTATTCCTCTTGAAAGCTGTGCAGTCATTGGTTTTAATTAACCATTGATCGTGCTACTAGTGGCTTCGTTGATTGCGGGTCGTTAGACATTCTCTTCGTCAACAAACTCGCTCGAATTATATACATCACGGTCTGCAATGTGTTCAAAATCGCTGGACATCAGAACACTGTCTGTCAGTGTTTGATTCCTTCTTCCCTGCATAATAAGGTAAGTGTGATCTTACTCATGTTCATCACGATGCCATATTATATGAATATAGAAGACATGTATCGTTTCGTGTGTGCACAATTATTAAAAATATCATCTTGTATGAATCATTATCGAATTGAATACTATATAAATAGGATATTCACAACCTTTGTATTGATTGCAATCATTTTAAAGGCGTCTGTTTTACAATTTCAATACTATCAGTTGGCGATGATCATTGAATACCACATTGACGTCATTTTAAAGTTTTATCGAGAAATCGTCTGCAGTCCTGTTTTGTATATACTCAACCGTGCGAAACAAATAAATTTACATCTTGCTTATTCTAATATGTGCATATAAAAGTTTTTATACAGAATTAGTCAATTATGTATAGTTGCCATTACAGTAACACATTATTTGATTTACATGGTGGTTTGGGCAAACACTGATCATTTGATCGTTCCGGAATAAAGATTTTGGAATTGGAATTAACACAATCAAATTTTTTGATTATTTGGCTCACTTCCTCGTTGCGTGCTAGCTAATCAGTTATATTTTTAACATACCTTTTATTTGAGCAATTACCTAGAAAAAAGGTCGGCAGGCAACGAGGGAGTGAGCAATAGATTAAGGAAAAGTGGCTCACTGTACCTTTATTCGTCTTTCCCAAATATATTGTTGTTTTAAAAATTGTACGCGTTTGTTATATGATCAATATAACGGATCGTCTAGAGCAATATCATATACATACTTGTATTTGTATCAATGGATTGCAACGTACAGCATCTATCGGAGTCAGTGCGGGGTCTTCCATCGGAAAGCTGGGGGTGTTATGCCTCCTGCGTCTTTTTTACAAAGGTTCAATGTAAATATTAGATTCATAAATACAAATAAATACATTAATACATCAATAAATACAAACATTTCTTTAAACAATGTATTAAGTACTTAAACTTGCATCATGCATGTGTTGTCGCATTGGATGTATTAAGTGAAAACGTATACAGTAAACCATTTACATTTCATTCAGTATTGTTTATTTCACATTGAACATATATATATATATATATATATATATATATATATATATATATATATATATATATATATATATATAATATTGCCAAGTAACATTTAAGCTTACTTCTGTTTTATGAAGATAATAACTGCTACAGTGACACCGAGCCCAATGCCAATGCCGATGCCAATGCCGATGTACACATGCGCTTGGGATGTTGACGCCTCTGCATTGTTATTGAAACAAAAGGCAATATATGAAAAATAAAAAAGGCGCCTTTAAACAGTTCATATTGCTGCAAAAATAAACCAATTTATATTAGTCATGAAAAGTGCCTGTCTACGGCACCCTTCTTGTGTTTCTCATTTTTCAAAAAAACTAAAAATAATTAAATGTGTAACTAGCGGACAAAGGGTCAAATGTGATAAAGGCAGTTGCAGTTTTGAAGTGTTGAAGTAACCGACCCCGTACTGGACGGTTTAATGGCATACCGTCGATTTTATAATCTTTAGGGATCTCAACGCCGCATGGTTGTGTGTTTTTGTAATTGACAATATGTTGGTCACATTAAATGGTTTCATTTTGAGATCGTGGGGGATATTAAATATATGTAAGCATATTGGTTTTTAACCTCTTGACGTGGCTGAAATGTTTAGTGAGTAAATACAATATTTATCTGCTGCTGGACGTAACAACATAGCAAAACGATAAAAATCCAATCCATGTATTGGGCCTTCAACTTTGGAAATATGTTTACAAACGTCGTAAGGGGAAAACCGCTTTATGTACGATCGTATTGAACATTCCCGGGTTTTGTGTAAAAACGGCAGCAAAATATTATTAAATCTGGTCAAATATTAATCGATCAGCCATATGGTCGTAATTGTGAACGGATTTGCATCCTTCTTCTTTGGCAATAATAATCGATTATTTAAAAGAATTTTTAAATTACCGAATTATGCTAACATTGTTTTAAAATAATGACGTTTTGTTGCATACTGTGGTTACGACACGACAATCAACCAAAGCATGTCGCTATTAAGATGTGAATCAATTTTTACTCCAACCAAATATTAACGAATTCGCATAGGCACGAACACGTAAACCTTACATATCCATACGAATTCGATATCTTAAAGCGTTTTGTACAATTTGATACAAAGTCAATAAACAACGATAATTTAGTCTAAAAAAGTCGACAGTACAGAGTATTAATCTTGTGTGACGGACATGGTTCAATGAACTTCTCGTTCACATTATAAATGAAATTAATTTGGACATTGAACTAACTAAATATATATCTATTTTTTTTAAATAACAATATAAATTTTACAATTTATATAGCTTAATTTTCAGGATTTTAATGCAAACGCTAGGATCATACATTTATATATTACTTATAACGACACAATGTGGTAGACGTTTTCTTTTTCAGATGGAACTAGCCTGAGTGTAATGACCTTATCCGGTAATTTTATATATTCACCAGTCCAAAGATTGCCGGCATCCGTTACAATATCGAACACTTCGACAAAATATAGTTTTATCTTATTTACAGCGGATTGTCACAATATGACCTTGAACGGGTTACACTGATGGTTGTTGCCAATAATTGCACTATTACATGGATACTACAATTAAATTGCTAGATAAGCGATCGTTTTTTAAAGGCAGTACAAATCGTAAATTAATATAACGTTTTTAACCCTTGTAGCCATGAGCATCGGAACAGATTGTCTTTAGTCCACTTCAAAATAAATAAGTAAGGTATATGAATGCAAAGACATTTAAAAAAAAAAACAATGGGTAAACACATTTTCCTTCATACATAGGAATTCTGAAACTCAGCATAAACATTCTTATCTACATCCACTATTTTTTATTCTAAACAGGTGTTCAATATTCCATACGATGCATGATTAAACCGCAGTTCATATCAGTATTGAGCATTTATTGACGATTTTCTCTTTGTTGAAGTACGTATATATACAAAAGGTATACTGCTGCTTTACAAATATTATTGGAAGGTTAACATCAAGCGATTATGAGGTCAACGGCGGTAACCTTTTGTTAGTTCCATGCATTTGAAAACGTTAAATCGATGTCTATAAGTAAAGTATTTAGACGTATAACTGATCGTCGTTTAAACCTTCTTGAATAATTTTATAAAATAGTCTGTAATCTTAAGTATAAGTACATTATATTTAATTTTTAGCACTAAATGTACCAATACAATACCACGTTTATTATCGTTAAAGAATCAGAAAACGGACACGAGAGCGTTTCAATAAGCCTGAGGCTTTCGATGAAATCGAGCTAAAATAAGTTCTTTTGTTTATACAATTGCTCCTGAAATACAACAAACCAAAAATGACAACCACATTGACTTAAAACCAATTCAAGCGAAACAATTGAGTTATACATAGGTGTGACACAAGTGGAAATTGTGTATATATTATTTTATTAAACGATTTCTGGACGGTCTGGACAGACGAGCTTTTTCAAAAATCTGTTGTGATCCAAATAATTGTATAAGTCATTTAAGGTATGTATTGTTGTGAAGTATTTGCATGTTATGGACGACATTTGATTATCACAACGTCTTGCGATTGGTCACATAATATGTAGTCGATGAATACGCTTACTTTACAGGGATCTCAGGAAAAGTATTAAGCTATGAGTGTTATACATAAAAGCATGGTGAAACATGTAGCCATTAACGTATCGCCCTACGGAAACCTGCACTGACATGGATGTGAAACCGCATTGGCCTGTCACCGCATAGACGTGACGTGTTTGTCTATGCGGCAATTGTCAATTTATATACACGACCCCGTCTATGCCGTCGAACACTCGCTCCGCATAAACCATTCTAAATAAATGCATTCCAGCCACCCTGTTTAAATCCGATAAAGTTCTGAATGAAATAAAAAATGGATTTATACAGTTATACACGCATACTCAATTTCTTTGTGAAAATATTTAAATAAAGGTTATTATTGTTCAACACATGTTATTTCAACGTCAAATATTCGTATGCGTAACTTGAAATAACACTCATTTTTATTAAAACAGCAAAGTGTGGAATATCAATTAAGATTATATTCATAGTCGCGTCAATTTATACAAGTTTAATGATGCACAAATGAAAAGCTGGAATTCAGATATAAGGAGGAGGATATACAACCTTGCAATATTCGAAAAAAATGAAGTCCTACTTGTTTTTTCCAGCTCCTTTCCTTTCACAGTGAAGTTCACCACTCGATAGTCAAACTTGTGGCTGATATTGATGGAGAACAGCCTGTCATCCGTGAGGTCCTGGTAGAGATCATACTCGGCCGTATAGTCCGCCATTACAGGTGTTTTCACGTCGGGGATGGTGAAGGTCAGCTCCTTGCCCGACAGTGACAGCTTGAAGTACTTTTCATAGTTGGAGGTGTGTGGGATTGGCTGCTTCTCTGTAAGGTAGTTATATCAGTGAGTAACATTCAATGAACATAGCGATTTATCAAAAACAATTAACATAGATGTATACATGAAGTAATCATCTTTAAGCCACTTTATGTAAACAACCAGAAATTATTCCACGTGATGGTCAGTGACAGCTAGAAATACTGATCATAGATGGAAGTGCTGCTTCTCTGAAGGGTAAAAATATTGGTGATTTACATAGATGGAAATTCAGAATCACATGCTTTTCTAAAAAGTTACATTATTGGTTAAGCTACACAGAACGAAATTTGGAATTATGAAATTATTTTCTCAAGTGAGATATATCATTTAAGTAACAATGAAATTCAGAATCCTACATTGCTAGCAACACAACATGTAGTGTTTAATCTGGAATGTCAGAGGGGCATGGATAATGACTTAAAAAAGGCATTGCACACGGTTATTCTCTTACAAAAGGCACATAAGCTGTGCTTAACTTTTTTTAAGTTTTCATCACAGAATTAACTGATCATGGCAGAACTTATTTGAAATTAAAGGGATCTTTTCACGCTTTGGTAAATTGACAAAATTGAAAAAAGTTGTTTCAGATTCGCAAATTTTCGTTTTAGTTATGATATTTGTGAGGAAACAGTAATACTGAACATTTACCATGCTCTAATATAGCCATTATATGCATCTTTTAACGATTTTAAAACCTAAAAATTATAAAGCGTTGCAACGCGAAACGATTGAATAATTTGGAGAGTTCTGTTTTTGTCGTTAAATTTTGTGCAACTACGAAGATTGCTTATATAACGTATAAAATACGCCAATGGTGTGTACTCGGCGAAATAGCTCAGTAGGCTAGAGCGTTTTTACTTCAGGACTCTGGCAGGACTCCAGGGGTCACTAGTTCGAAACCTGCTCCGGGCAATGTTCTTTTTACAGCTTTTACGATCCAATATTTACATTTATCAATATAAAGCATTTAATGAATAAGTTAAAAAATGCCACAATCTGTGAAAAGGCCCCTTTAAACTGTTCGGATGTTTATGTTTAGCGTACGTCGAATTTTCGCAATGACGTCACATTCATATCGAACGCTCTTGTCGTTTTCAAATGAAAAGGTTACATGAAGCAGGGACGTACACGTGTTGGTATACGTCCCTGAATGAACTAAATAACACATGTTTCGTAATGCTTTTACTAAATGCCATTTTTAAATATTAATCATGTCTGTATTCATAAATTAATGAAGTATTAAACAAAGAAAGTTTTAATCAGCGCTAGATATCAGCGTGTTTCTCGTGAAAATGAGAGTTAAACAAACGGCGGTTCATGTATATGCCGGTTTGCCAGTCATGAAATAGGTAGTCAATACATAATAAAACAAGAACACCGCCTAGCGGGTGCAGACTGCTCATTTTTTTGTTTTTAATTTCAAGGACCCATCTCAAAACTTCAATAAAAATGAATGAGGTGTGGGGATGGAGAGGGATGTATAGTGTTGGGGTGTGGTCATGTATTACATTATCTTCCACAAATAAGAAACACAATGAACAAATCATCTTTTTGTGGGGAGGATTCTTGGGCGAAATGATTAGACGGTCTTTCAAAAATACAATAATGAAAAAAGTTGCGTTTTTTCAAACCATGTTTAAATAAGAAATAGTATTTTTATTGGTGGGTCGAAGTGGTCGGGGGTTGAGAGGGTGGTATAGTGTGAGGGTATAGTCATTAATTAGATGATCTGACCAAAATTAGAAAAACATGTGGAAAAAAATCATGTTCTGTGTTAGGGAATCTAGCATTGAGCATGGGGGATGGTTTGGGTGGAGCTTATTATGGTATGTCAGGTAAGTGTGGTTTCGTCAAAGTATGAATCAAATCTGATAAAAATAAAGAAGGTATGGCAATTTTAGCAAAATTTAATAATTTGACCTTAGAGTTTAGGTCATTTAAAGGTCAAGGTAAATTTAAACTTGTCAGGTACAGTACCCCAATGGTAGTATGAAAGTAGTTAAAGTTTGAAAGCAATAGCATTGATACTTTAGAAGTAAAGAGGATCGAAACAAAAAAAAATCAAAGTTACTTAGTAAAAAAAGGGTCATAATTCCGTTTAAATGACAACTTTACTTTGCCTGCCAAGTCCCCTCATAACAGTTAGTAAGAGTACTGAGTTTGAATGCAGTAGCTTTGATACTTCATGAGAAAAATGCACCTAAACACAAAACTTAACATGACGCCGACGCAGACAAAGACGTAGAAGCCGTCGCCGAAGCAATCGCTGACGCTCAGTTGATGATAATAGCTCTTTTTTCCAAAAATGGATAAGCTTTAATTGCTATACATGTTAATAAGCGTTCTTCAAAATTTGAGAGGGTTTGACTTGTTACATACAGTATTCTATTCAAAACTCGGCTTATTTCTAAGTAATTACAATCTTTACCGTTACGGCCTTGTGTCTTACGAATATTCTGATATTAACAAAAGATGTCGGATCATTTTAGTTCGACTTACACTACGTAAAGTCGTTAATTTAGGTAAATATTATTTGTACTCCATGTAGGTGAGCGAAAAAAACAGTCATACGCAAGGACTGTATAATTATTGCTGAGTTATTTCAGATAAAAGTCTTAGCCAAAAGTTTGGGTCGTCGAAGTTTGTCATTACGAAACGTGAGTGACTGTAATAAATTCGTTGACACAAAACCCACGCCGTTGTATTAAGAACAAACTGCTTTTTCTGATTGGTTTCCATTGATATTGCCACTTAGCCAATCAACATGACAGATGCATCACAAAAATGCCGTACGCAGAGTTAACATATCATATTTGGAGCTTATACCAACTCGCGCAATTAAATGCTTCGGGGTGATTATTGATTTTTACAGCACTTTTCGGGTCATAGGCCCTCTCTCATTGCGTCATACGCAGTCATGCATTAATATGCATGTTTTCGGGACACCGAGATAACAAACGATTGTACAATAAGATAAGACTTTAAACATATGGATCTAGATAAAATGGCACATCGCGCTAATGGGCTTTGCAAGGGGTAGAGTGGCGCTCCGAAAACTTAGGCATGGCGGGGCGCCAGCTGATGAGGCCTGGATAAAACACTACAACATGTCATAACTAACAGTGAAAATGTGTGGGGAATCAAATAATAATTTCTCAATATATGATGAAGCCCATACATGTTTTGTATATCATCTTTTATTTAACCTTTAACCTCTAAGCATGACCTTTACCTTTAAGCATTAGATATCTTTTTTATGTGATCGGCACTTTCCACAAGTTAAAGTCTTTGGCAAGTTATTCAAAAGTGTAGATGACAGAAATAACAGTCTAGAAAAGTTCTGGGATACCGAGTTTGATGATCCTTTACCACTTGGATACATATTTTGACGCATGTGTAGTCCCTTAGAAAGTTAAATTTATTGGATTCAAGTTTCAAAGGCTTTGTTTCCAACCATTTAAAACTCATGAGAAGCAAACAGCATAAAGCCGTAACCGACTTCAAGTGACTCTCAGGCAGTTATAGCTTTATACTGATTGCAAACAGCCATTTTCACTGTCCTTCTGAGCGGTAGAGGGTTAATTAATTCTTTGCCCCCAAAACCAAAGCATAGACACACATATCATTAAATGTGAGTCAATACTTGTATAAACACAACTTTCCAGTAGTCCGATTTGTGTACACTGTTCAAATGATATTAAGTACCTCCTACCATAAAAGAATCAGTTAAAAAAACCTTTTGTAACAATTTGTTAGGGGTCAAAATGAACGTGTTGTTGACCTGACTACACCGACCTATAATCTGGTTACCGGTCGCCGTGGTGACTGGCAAGTACGAGAACCATTTGTAGCTAATCTGGGTCTGCCAGTCTGGGTCCGTGATGACGTCTATGGCAATGACAATCGTCATATTGGGCTCAACATCGTATGTGGCATTAGGGGCCTTTAATATTTCAATCGTATCTGCAAGAAGCAGCAAACCAAAAATAAGTTTACAACAAAAAACAATTCACTGCTTAAGTTCAAGAAATACTTTTTAAAAATCAGATAAAAGAGTTGCTTTGTCAAAACAGGACAAACTCATTGTAACCTGTTTAAATAAAGTACACTTTTCAATTATATTAGCCTACATTTAGAAAACCGGATTAAATACATTTGAGTAGTTTTATCCCAGATTTGCATGTGCATTCCACTTTCTGCTTTCATGGATGTTTTCATTAAAATGATGTCTCGTTTTCAATAAATATTAAGTCATTGGCAATTGTCATCCGTAATAAGCCTGTGCTGACTGCAGAGTCTTATATAAAACGACACTTTTCACACATGCTTTAGCCTAGTTTTCCAAAATGGAGACTCATATTTTCTCCTATGTTGTCCAATCGCTATACTTGTCATAGGAAGTCATTATCATATCATTATTCAATGTATTTGTGTTACATTGTTCACATTGTTCACACTGTTTTCCTTAACACAACACATTCATTGTATCGAACAGCATAACTTTCAGAAACAATACCGGTACTCTGGTATTATGATTTTGGAAAGAACGTTATAATACTCTCCAACTAGGGGCCAAAGCAAGGATAGGAAATAGTTATACCTATCTATTCAAGCTCGATTGAATCAAAAGCCTAAGGCTTATTTCAAACTCATGAGTCCGCTTCCTGGGTAGAACAATTACTTTGAGGCATACACCTTTACACTACCCCATGCAAATTAGTTTGGAAAGCCAACACATCACATCATACAAGACTGATTCTTATTTGACTGTAAGTCTGACACATTACCTGCATCATTCAATACTGACTCACCTATGACTGTTAGTCTAACAAATTACCCAATACATCAAACAAGACTGAACTTATTTGTACAAATTTAATATTCTAAAGCAAAATTGGTATTGGATCCCGGTTTACGCAGCAAGTTTTGAGGAGGTATCTTGATCTCAGCAGCCATTTTGACGTCATCTTTGTCATTTTTCAACATATAATTTGCACTCCGTAATTCATATGTAATCTCTATAATATTATCAAAATGACATGTTTCAATGAACAACTCGTTTACATTATGCATGGAATTGAATTTGACATTGGACTAAATAAATATGTATCTAATTACTCTAAATAACAATATTCATTTTACAATTTACATAACTCAATTCTCAAGATTTGTATGCACACGCAACGATTACATTGATATATTACTTATTACGATTACTTATTACGACACAAGTTGATAGACGTTTTCTTTTTTAGATGGTAAACTAGCCTGAGTGTAATGACATAATCCGCTAACTTTATATATTCACCAGTCCATAGATTACCGGAATCCGTTCCAAAATCGAACAATTCGACAAAATATAGTTAAATTTAATTTAAGCGGATTTTTATAATAGGACCATGGACGGGTTACACTAATTGTTGTTGCCAATAATTGTACAAGTACATGGGTAATACTATTAAATTGCTACATAAGCGATCGTTTTTTTAAGGCAGTATCAATCATATTACGTTATTAACCTAAGTAGCCATGCGCGTCGGAATAGATTGTATCCTATTACCAGATGAAAATCGATAGCATAACAACGATCGTTTAAACTTCAGCGTTATACTATCGCTATTTTTATATCAGGATATTTTCCAATTGCTATTTCTAGACGGAACTACTTGTTTACCTCATTCATAAAGTTCATGTGAAACTCATATTTTCAGCGACCTCATAGGCATAAAAATGAATTTATAATTATAATCAATTCATAATAATAGTACATTCTATAAAATAAACAAATAAATAATAAAACACAACGTTAGCCTTATTGTTATATATTTAATTTAATTTATTTATTTATGATGTAAATATTATGCTCTTAAATTGCTGCTGCAACAGATCAAAATTCAACAAATATGTCTGATCATATTGAATATCCAAATTTGAATTTAATACTAGAGGATAGTGACTTTGAAACTGAACTAAATGAGCAAACTGCAAATACACAAGATGTTGTTGAAATTTCATATGAAGACTTTCAGGCAAAGTTTGGGTTTGATGCCAGAGTGTTGTTTGATTTTGACCATGAACTGGTAAAACCTGCTACTGACAAACTAGCTTATGAGAACATTCCCATAGATGAGGATTCAATCAGGCAAGAAACTTCCAAAAGCAATGAGTTTAAGGATGTTTACATTGAACATGTCAATAAATGTATCACTGACCAAGAAAATAAAAACAGCAAAAAAGCATTTGCTGATATCAACAAATTTCGCAGATATCTTGCACAAAAAGGCAAAACAAATCAAATACATGAAGTTCCCGTTGATCAGTTAGATCATTATGTGACAAGATGCATCCTCTCTCTAACTAAACGGATGGGTCGGACTATGAACCGAGTTCATTGAGAGGCTTTTTAAGGTTATTGAATCGGTATTTCCGTCGTCATCGTTTTCCACACAGCTTTATGTCCGGTTCCGGAACAGACTTCGCGCTGACTCGTTAAACCTTCAATGCAAAAAAGAAAAGTCTAAACAGCGAGGTTTACGTCTGTTCTTAATACATAATTATATAAAAAATGAAAGTAAGTTTATCCAATAAATGCAAAACCTATCCAAAAATTGCATAAACTATTGGAATTATTAATAGCATTTCTAACAAGACTATTGCCAAGCAATATATGTCCCCTACCGGCTCCACCATTGTAAGATTTCTTTTATATATTTGTTGCCATAGCAACCAGAATTTTTGACGTAAGCACACAATGAAATGACGTGCATTATAGCCATATTGCCATCTATCAATGTTTTAAGTTTCATGAAAAATATGAAGAACTTTGGAAGTTATCGCAGGATCCAGAAAAGTGTGACAGACTCACAGACTGACGGACTGACAGACACACAGAGCGCAAACAATTAGGCCCCTACGGTGAAACCAGTAGGGGGCAATTACTAGCATATATTCTGTACTTCTACTTGTTTTTAACATGTAAATAACACACATAAGTATAGTTGACTGGATTATTTAATGAAATGTTAAAACAAACAAAGCTATTTTAGTTGTCCGATGGATGTTTGTAATGTAAGGCAGAACACTACATATTAAATGCATACCTTCACATTATCGAACAGTTGAAAATTGCTGTATACACGGCTAAAGCAACCGGGAGAAGCTGAACCTCTCACGGTGAGGACATAGACCAGATATGGGAAACTGCTTGGCTTGGTCCACACACTCCATGTTCCCTGCTAAACACAATGTGGCTTAATAACAGTCTCCACTTTGGCTTAAGAGGGACAACTGAATAACACAATTTGAGGTGGGTAACTCTATTTTATCAAAATGAATTGTTTCAATCATTAGTGATAGGTCAATTACATGTTTTTTATTATTAAACCTACTATTTTTTTAATAAATAAAATTTTCGATACAAAATCCAAATAAAATTATTAATTTATGATACTGGTAGTGTGACAAATGATTTACAAGGGTTTCGCTGTCCATTGTCAGAGTCCATTGTCAGTAAAATTGACAAACTTTTAAATTGTTGAGCTTTTAACAGTTTGCAAATTCAAATTTGTAGACAACGTCATCTAAATTAATTTACCCATATTATCAATATAGTATTAAAATGGTAGCTGAAAGAACTCTAGCGAACAGTTGATATTGTACTGACAGACCTGTTTAAAGGCGCGCCATTCAAATAATAAAAAGCAACATTTTAATTTATGGAAGCCATAACTATTAAAGTTGCACTGTTCGGAGTTTTTTTCTTCTGTGATAATGGCCGTTTTTACAAATTTATTACAATCGCTACTCAAATTTTCACAATTTTAAAAAAGTTCGCAACTCAAATTTTCACAATTATAGAAAGTTCTCGACTCACATTTTCACAATTTTAACAATTTCGCGACTTTTTTTTTTATTTTGAACATTTCGCGACTCATTATGTCACAGAATGGGGTGGCAAGGCCGCTTCACAAAACTGGAAAAAACATGTTGTTTTTTCATTTTTGTGTGTATTTTTGTGTATTTTTTTATTTTTAAATTTAAAGGGGCCTTTTCACAGATTTTGGCATTTTTTTAGCTTATTCATTAAATGCTTTATATTGATAAATGTAAACATTGGATCGTAAAAGCTCCAGTAAAAAATCAAGAAAAAAATTAAAAAAAGGAAAAGAATATTGCCCGGAGCAGGTTTCGAACCAGTGACACCTGGAGTCCTGAAGTAAAAACGCTTTAGCCTACTGAGCTATTCCGCCGAGTACACATTCATGACGTATTTTATACCTTATATAAGCAATCTTCGTAGTTTCACAAAATTTAACGACAAAAACAGAACTCTCCAAATTATTCAATCGTTTTGCGTTGCATCGCTTTATAATTTTTAGGTTTTAAAATCGTCAAAAGATGCATATAATGGCTATATTAGAGCATGGTTAATGTTCAGTATTACTGTTTCCTCACAAATATCATAACTAAAACGAAAACTTACGAATCTGAAACAACTTTTTTCAATTTTGTCAATTTACCAAAGCGTGAAAAGATCAATTTAAAAAAGCAATAATAGAACAAAAGATTTTTATCATAACACAAAACACATAGCATACCTTATATTTAGATGGGGAGATGTGAGGCTGAGAACCACTGCAGAGGGTGATGAATGCAAAGAGTTTCATGAGAGGCAGACAAAAACTCGCACTGGTGAGAATCTGGTCGACTAAAGGAAGGTCAACCCCAAGGTGTTTGGGGTAAATTCTCCTCGTGACCCAATTGCCATGTACAAGGCTTATTCGGCAAAGCGACCAGATGGATTCTCAAAAGACGATGATCCATTTTTACCTAGCGCCGCGTACCAAAGATGGTTGTTCTAGTCAGTGTTTTTTGAGACAGCGCCTTTGAGAGGTCAATCGAGGAAAGATGCTCAAAAACATGTCGGTGGTAGCAAAATTTCCTGAGGGCAAACGTTACACAAACCAGTCTGCGCGAAAACATCTTGTCCAGAAGCTGCGAGGCCATGAAGTTCCTCCCACATAAAGTATGGCTATTACAGGTCATAAGAATGTTCAGTCCATCTTGAACTATTCGTCAGTAACTGAAAAACAACTTCAACGATGTTCAGCCATATTGTCGACGTCATCAAAAGCACATTCGAAGTCTGAACACGCCATCAAAAAAACAAACACAGCATGTACAGCAACACTAATCTCACAAGCAAATCTAGTTTCTCTTACAATTCCTGAATATACTGTGCATTCAGATTATATATTACCTAACCACCACACAACTTCCACTGTAAACACGGAATTCAATAGTTCAACAGCAAGGCTTTTAACATCACAGTTTTATTGAGCAACCTTTGACATCCAAAACTTTAATGTCATTAACTCTTTGAGTACAAGATCACTTTAAGATCTAAATAAATAAGTCTTGTATTTCAAATTCCCACACGCGCACATGTCAAATGTTCGCTTTCTAACCGATTTAAATCGATTTCTGGACGGTCTTGACACACGAGCTTTTTGAAAAATCGTGTGTTACCCGAATAAGTGTATAAATCATTTAAGGTTTGTATTGTTGTGAAGAACGTGTATGTAATGGACGACATGTGATTATCACAACGTCTTGCGACTGACGGAAGATGGACAACACGTAATCATCAAGCCTCCCCCCATGAGAATTATGCTTAAATACATGCCATTTCAAGTCGCGCTTAAGACAAAAAAAGGAATGCCTTACTGAGACAAACCAAAATGTATTTTTATAAAAAATATAACATATAGTTGTGGCTGTTATATATTAAGATGTGGAGGTGGCACATTCTAACAGGCAATTTTATTTTGTTGTTTAAATGATTGCGCTACTTAATTATTCGTATGATATTTTTAATACGATTGATACTCTTGTATTTGAAATTTTCTGAAAAATGGTAATATTAGAACTTACCAAAAAAGTGTGTTTGTTTGAAGAGGAAAGTCGATTAAATCCATATCGATTTCATTTCAAGCATACTCGCGACATCGTTCAAAATTACCTACATGCGAGAGTGTGTTGACTCCGTCAAAATAACATCGCAACATTTGCATTACCGCATTTCATTTATGTTGTGCCAGTTATGTCAGCCATACTAGGACATGTGTAACTGAGGTATTTTTCTGACAAATGTTCTTACCAATAAATGTAGCCATAAGAACGTAAACTTTTTTACTTTAGCCATATAAAGCATACTAACCCGCCGCATGGCGGAAATATTTTGCAAGGAACCGGAACTATTTAAGATATCGACCAATCAATTCATTAGAACAACTGATCTAACAAATATTTCGTGAATATTGGACTGTAATTTTTACATCAATAGTTTTAATAATGTTTTAATAAAGCCATATACAAAACTGACGCGACCCCGTGTGGCCATGTTTTTCAGTGCGGCAGAACCATGTTTAAACTCTGCCCAGATACCAATATAACACATTTTCTGATCAAGTGTAATGAGTAGTGGACCAACAAATGGACGTCTTCAGTGTAAACAAGGTTTCACTATAGCCATTAAAGGGATACTGCCTCGCTCCCTTGAGGCCATGTTTTTCAACGGACCGGAACCTTTTCCTAAATATGTCTAGATATCTTAAACAAAAACCATTATGGCCAGGTTAAATAAAGGTTGGACTAAAATGTGAATTATACCATGTTAACGAGGTATAGCTCTAGCTACAATATACATATAATAAACCTGCCCGTGAACCTGGCGGCCATGTTTGTCAACGGACCATAATCACTTTTTAAAACACGGCCAAGATCTTTAGAATACATACACCTACCATGTTTCATTCAGATTAAAAACAGTGAGTGTTTCAATATTTATTAGATTTACTAAAGTCATATCAAAGAGACTGCCCTGTCATCTGGAGGCCACGTTTGTCAACAGACCACAACCGTTTTCAAAGTCAGCGAAGATAACCTTAGAACAAATGTTCCTACAAAGTGGAATGAAACTAAAACGCTAACCCTACAGTGTAACAGGTTTCTCTAAAGTACGTTATTAAAAACGAACCAGCTCTCTGGTTGCCATGTTTTTCAACGGACTGGAACCATGCATAAGATTAGCAGAGATAACTTTTTGGAAAACAAAATCTGAATACGTTTCATAAATATTTGAAATGATGTGGCCTCTAGTGTTACCAAGGACTACTCACGATATACGAAGGCGAAGCATGACAGGCGAATTGTGACAAAGCAATTCATCATTTACACAATATGCTCAGATGAGCGTGTGACTTTAATGTTAAAACGATGAACATACCGTGCGTGCTGCAGTTGAGATCCGCTTGGGTGACTTCGCGTATGCCACGCCCCTTCAGGTGCACGGGTTCACTACACACTGCTTCCTTTACTGTGAGATTGGAGACGCCGGCCTGAACTGTCACAATGAGCCATCGCAGCTGGCAGTCGCAGACGAGCGGATTGTTTTCGAGATGACTGGCAAGACAATATATTTTTATATGAAACTGTTACCTACATATTTACTACCTTTAAACAATTGCACTTGAATTTGTAAGAAAACAATTGTTTGTGACTGTTTTAGCTTCATTGTTGGAACTTCACAATCACTTGACAGAAATTCAATGATTGTTTAACTCATGAAATAATTGTTGGTGTAGTATCGGTATAATAACTATTAAGTGTGTATCCTCTTTTTACTAAACAATACATGGGAATTGTGAACCATTGTAAATGTGACAACAAATGACGCCCTGTGATTGAACATTTAATCAAAACAAGAGAACACATTTCACAGGTTTCCCGGGTAGATTAACAGAACATCAAGCGAGCCCTAAATAAAAATAAAATATAGACCTGTTTGCTGCATATGCAAAAAGCACTGCATTATAATAATTATATTTAAAGATGAGATTTGTGAATAAACACAAAAACATGTTATAAAACAAAGAATGTTAATGGAAGCATACTTCATTTATTTATTAACCATTGAACTGTTTTTGCTTGATTCAGTTAAATTTAAAAACATTCCATTCTAAATATGATAATATAGTAAAACAGCATGAAATATATACTCGATGCATTCGTGTATATCGCATTATTGTTTCTGTTTCTGTTTCAAACTATCACTTTATTCATTAATATAATTCGAAAATGAACTTACTGACTAACTTACTAACTTTATGTAGAAATTATTAATTGAATGATATTATCCAGAAAAGTTGGTGAACTATTTTGGGTGGACATTGTAATTTGTATTTCGAAATACAAACAGGTCTTCACATATCAATGTACTGATTTGATTTTATTCCAGAGTATTGATGTTTGTATTTAATATTGTTTCCATTTTATAAATAACAATTTTCTTGAAATATAATTTAACAAAAGTTTGCTCTAGGAAATGAGTTTTTTATTTTCTGTCGCAAATGACAAAAATATGAGGTATCACACAAGTTTTTTAGTTATAATATGCTAGAACTGTTTTGATTTGCATGTAACATTATTTTTATCTGAAGATTACTAGTAGTGCTTGAACTCACAATTGCACCGGTCACATAAAATAGTATAATCATAAAGTGTGTAGGCCTGACGTCAATTTACAAATGTTCTCTTGATATGTAGTACACGCGCTGATAAATAACACACACACCATAAACAATTGGGACTTCGTTTTTTAAAAATTCCTTAATTGGATACTATATATTTCATAAATAAAATAGTTATATGTCAAAGCTTGTCGCGACATGATTGTTAGTACATCAATTTGCACATATGAATGCAATTATATGAGTTACACTGAAGCACATCCACGTACACGTTCTGCAAACAGAACTACAGTCCTCAAAATACATTTAAGGTTTTAACCCTGGCAATACGGCACTCTGATTTTCCTATTATTTCGTCGCGTATTGCCTAGGGGTATGGTATTATGCATTAAAATGAACGTTACAGAAAACATTACCGTACATCTAAGTTGTCTTAAACATTCCAAGTTTACAACCATCAATCTTTTTGTTTCCTTTTTTCAAAACATTAATAAGAACATACACTCTTATGAATATAACTATTGAAAAAGCAAGACATGTGTGGTTAATATGCATCCACAAATTCATTAGTATTGGATGTAAATAGTAAATACGATGTTACAAGCCGAATAAAGACGTTCATGCACAAAAGTTGTGTTATTTTCCTCTGAAAACCAGAAGAAATATCAATCTCAAGTAACAAGTCATTTAGGTTTTTTTTATTCGGGAAAAGGAACTATGTTTGAACGTGTACATTTAATATAATTTGTCCGAGGTTAAAAATAGAATGAAGTATATTTTCAAAAAATTGTGTTGCATTACCTTATAAAATATCGTAGTTCACATTGAAATGTCAAAAACTGCTCACAATTTTGAAATATGCAGTCCATCAATTGTAAAGGAAACTAATCGGGCCCGAATAACCCAATATCAAACCTTTCATCTTGCTCACTTAAGCTATGCTAATCAAAAGTACATAGTTTTCACATTGAAATAGTCAATCATACATACACTTGTTTGAATAATAAAAGGTTATTGATATATTATAAGCATCTCACAGTTTAAGAAACAATATTTTTACCTACGCAAATCAGGAGGGAATAAGCCAACTAAAACTTGATATTTTAAATAGGTTTGTCATAACTTAAAACAGAATAAAAAAGCGACTCGCTAATACTTTGTGTAAGTAAAAAATCACGATTTGTATTTTTAAACGACACTTTAAATTTTGAATAGTCCAAAGTCATTTTACTAGAGATCTTTAAAAGAAAATTTGACTTTGGGATTCGAACCCAAAAACGTCTAATGAGAACAACATATTTCTACACAACAGAGGCTTTTTAGTGTACTTGAGAAGAGTTCTACACCGATTCATGGAACATGTTCGGACAACGATCATGTACGAAATAATGCGAAATAAAACACAGTTATTTACAGTTTGAGACATTTATTAAACATATGTTTGAAGGACAGACGGACCGAAAGCATTATCAATAATTTTATTCATTGTAATAAACACTATGGTATTAACACCTATCTGCTACTTTATTTTAAGCAAAATTATGGTATTATTGTATGTAAGTGTTTGTACAGTGCGATTACATGACCATTCATTTTCAAAATATTGTTGAAAAATGAAACAACATTTTTATAAGAAATTCAAAAAAGATTGCATGGTACTAAACTTACTATGATAATCATGAATCATGAAACAATCGAAAATAAAACTTACTATGATAATCGTGAAATATAAGAAATTCATATCAAATATATTTATCTATCATATAACTACTCATTTATATTTATATAAGCAGCAGTTTCTTTATCGCGGCTTAAAATGAATAACGAATTTTTCCTTATTCTAACCGAATAAAGAACTGACTTTTCAAACTATACGACTTTGTTAACATGTACAGACAGTGCCAAACAGTATTTAACACAAACCTTGCCTTATGCACTATTCGAACGATATAACGAACTGATAATTGTTAATTGAACAATAACATAATATATACCAATCATATTCCATTTATTTCACATGCAATTCATTGTGATACATACATATTATTATCATTCACTATCAAACTAAGTGTAATAAGTCATTTCTTTATTTGTAAGAAACTGGAATTTAATACTAAGACAATATTTTTCATTTACGAGACAGCTGCCCGTGTAAATCATGTAACATGTTAGTGTGCTAAAGAATACACATTCCAAATACTTCTCATCATTGGTTTATCCAGTTCTTTCTTGCAGAACTAATGGATAATAATTTTGAATATACCGTATTTTTTATTATAGCAAAATGAGGAGTGCTTTTGTTTTGAACTTGATTAATAATTGAACGTGTATAAAACGTTACTTCAGAATTAGAACAATTTGTGTTGTTAATATAATAAAATATGCATTCCAACAAATTGATTTATGTATGAATTTATTGACCTATTGATTAATTAATTTAGTGATTTATCGATTTATTAATTTATTAATTTATCGATGTATTGATTTATTGATGTATTGATTGTTAATAAATTGTCCAGTTTCATTTTTTGCCGCTGTATGAGAAACGAGGAACCAGATCCCCATTTTGCATTCAAACCGATTAATATTACGTACTATAAAAAGTATTGTAAACAGATTAAAACGATGGTAATGATGATGATGTTGATGATGATGATGATGATAATTAACTTTCTCATAGTAATATTCACTATACAATATTTTTTACAGCATAATAAATACACTTCATTGCATGTATTCCCTTTTATTATTGTTTAATTTGAGTTACACTGCTATGAGGTTACATTTTATTTACACTTAAATGTATCATGACTCTTGCTGGGCCAAGTGTGAAGTTGAGCGCTCTAAAACCGGTTTGAACCCCCAATGCTTTGCATTGACCGTTCCGATGCGGTGACCCCAGCTTTATTCATTTATTTGTTATGTATGTTGTTTTGTAGTGTGCTGTTTTGTGTTGTTTTGGCAATTGGTCACCTGCCTTGCCTTAAATAAATGACCAACTAATTGTATATAATGAGAATTCAATACTGCTCCAGCAGCAGGAGTTTTTACTTTTTTATATAATATGTTATGTGTTCTAAAATATCACTTATACTGTTGTAGTTTATATTGAAACCAAGATATGTGATGTAAATGTATGTGTTCATGTTATGTATATATTATTTCTATAACGTTAAACAACATTTTGTTGTGTTAAGTTCAATCTACGGTGACGTGTGACATAATATGTAGTGCTTATTGCTTTATTTTTGTTTAAGCTGTAAAGGATGTGTTTGAACCCGTTCATATGCAATACTGTATTCTATCTGCCTTTATGCTAAGTTTGTCAATATGTTTACTATAAATACATAGTTGATAACACATATAATGCATATGCAATTGACAATTTACAGTTTCCATAGCAACTGTTAACTTAATTAATGTTGTCTCATTAATTTGATCTATCGTTGAACCAAAAACAGATGAAAAGTACACATTGTATCATGAGCAGTTATTATTTTATGTGTAATGCTGGAAGATATACAGAATGTTCAATTTCAAAATACAGGCTATTGCCAGAAAATGTGAATACATTATAAATATTATGAATATGATAACCATGTTACATATCAGTCCAGAACTTATTTTGATGATTCGGGTGTTATGTTTGTATTTAATTCTTCAAAATGGTAACAGCATAACATGTAATGATACTCCTTGAATTGAAAAGTCATTTAATACAAAACAGCGCTTTTCGCGTTTGTGGCATGATATACAAAAAAGGCACAACTTCGTCATTTTTAGGAATTTGATACTCAAATTTCGGATTTTGATTATTAAGATGTCGCACCTTCATAATATGTACTATACTTAAAAATACATTTTTTGGCCAGAATAGTCAAAATCGCGTTCCCAGCCACATTTATTGATTTATAGATTTATAGAGTTATTGATTTATTGGTGAATCAAATACTCAGCTCCGTTTTTATTTTGCTGAGGAGCGAGGAACCAGATCCTTATTGTGTATTCAAGACAATCACTATTACGTTTTGCAAAAAAAATCTAAAAATATGTGTTGCTATTTGTTGGCTTGGCTGAAATAGGGCTTTAAGCGTGACAAACACCACGGCCAGTTGACATGCGTTATAAATGCATTAAAGACAAACAGGGCTGAATCGATGTCAAGCTGATAAATTCGACCTAAAACTGTGTTTACTATTAATTTGTGTTATATTATCAGTTTTATTACATCTTGTAATTTGACCAGAGCCTAATGCTAATGCTAGTGTTACATGAATGAGCTATTATTGACATGAATTTAAATACAGCTAACTGTAGGATAACTTAATGTACGAAAGCAATTGTGTTATTGTCATATAACTCTCAACATGTACCATTACATATTAACGAAAGTTGGTTATTGTGGTTAATACACAAGATTACTGTATTATTTCGCACGAAGACCTAACATATGTACCTTCTAATATATTTATTATATGGTTGCAATATATAAGCTGCATTAGAATCTGAAAATATCACATATATCTACTTGCATATACACCATCGATAGCTGTTAATATAAGCAACTAGTATTAAATAATACATTAATGTATTGTTTTAATAAAATATATTATTGCTTTTTTATATCATAAACTATTTATGCAAACACTGAATGCTTAATATGTCAACTTGGGCTTTTTGCCTTCTGAATACATTGTTCAATACACTTGTTATTAGTAATGTGTACTTTATTACCAGTCTAAAAACGCTTACAAATTAATTAGGTTTGGCACTCCTTCAAATACACCGGCGTCAATGGATTCGATACCGTTTCCCGATAAACTCTTTAAACAAAAACAACGTTAACTAAAGCGATACCTATACTAATAAGAAACACTTAATCAAGTTATTTTAAATAAGCTATGCATTGTTTAAAATGCATTTGTATGCCTTTATATGGGAAAGACTAACAGGTACCTTTTTTCAAATATGACATGTAGCAACATCGCATGATGTTATAGTTTCATGGATAAAAAACATTCTTACCAGAAAGCAATCATATAACAAAGGAACAACAATAAATAAAGGTATATCATTCGTTCAAGCATACATTGGACTTGCACAGATATACATGGCCAGCTGAGCGGTATGTATTTAAATACAAATCATGCGTCTAGTTAAACTCACAGTTGTTTTAGTTGAGTCAAGCCTCTTAACGCTGCCCGAGGAATAGTGCCTAATCTGTTGTTTCCCAGCAGCCTGAAGTAAAACCAAACATTGCCATTTGACGTAACATTCAAACAATACAGGCACACAATTTGAAATGTTTCCGGTGTTGATTTGAATAATACGAAAACTTATGACGTTTACTGATAATACAAACAAAACATAAATACTGTAAGTGGTAAGACATTATAATTACAACATGTATCTTCAACGAGCCCCTGCTTAATAACAAGTATACCTGCCTGCTGTTCGCTTTTTGAATGTACTGCCATTGTATATTGATCTTTTTAGATAAGATATGTTTATAAATAAAGGAAATGCATTTTGTAAAACACAATATGTACATGTGACTTTACTTTATTTATTTAAGTAACTTCGGATGAGTGTGTGCGTGTTTCCATTTAGTTTAGTTTATTTGCATAAAACACATTCGGATCTTTAGAATTATTGTACTTTACAATATCGGTACCTTAAACAAGTGTATGCACATACGTTGAACCATTTATTCTATTTTCAACTTTTTTCTTTAAATGTAGTGAAAACGGTTTAATATGTATACATGACTACGGTTATCGCTGTAGAAAATAAAAGCATGTGTATTGAATATATCAGTACATCAATGAATAAACTGTTAAGAGCTAAGCACTGTACTAAATCATGTTGCTGTTCTTTGCATATTCGCAATAGCTATAGTACTTTTCATTAAAAAAATGATGATGTAGGGTGTATTGGCGATAATAGTACTGAAGCTGATAAAGATAATGGCGATTTTTGTTATAATGGTTGTAGTCATGGTGTGCAATATAACAATGATCACTATGCTGATCAATATGCTCCCAAGCTGTGCGAGATAAGGATGTGGATAATAATCAATGTGATAATGCCAAGTAAAACTAAGATAATGAAAGTAGCTGATAAAAGAAAGCCTTTGACAAAGTTTCAGTATTGATAACCGTGATCAGGCTGAAGGGCTACTTTTAACACTGATCAGATTGCTGTAACCATAGAAAATAATGGTATATCCGAATATTAATTGAAATCAAAAGGTGGTTTTGTCTTAAATTGTCGATGAAATATCTACTCAATAAAGCAATCTTAATTTGTTTAATATGTTGCATCAAAAATAATCCACACGTTTTAAAGTGATACCATTCAACCAATTAACTGATCATTCCGTTACTTTCCCGAATCCAGACAATCAACAATTTTAATTTGTAAATGCGATCATAAAATATTTAAAATTATGTTTGAATGCAATTTAACACGTCATCCAAAATGGGTTCTCGTGCAATTGTTATTAATGATCGGTTGATATACAAATATTAGCATACACCTTCAGATAAATATTTATAATATATATAATGTACGCACTGACAATTATATTTTAGTAGAAAATAGCAACAATCATTGTGATTTAGTATTTGATATAGCGATCAAGCTACCCTTATAATCTCTCTCCACAAATAATTTGAGATTAATACATGTTTATTAGACAACGACACGAAGTGATAAGACCAATGTGGTTCCATGATGTGCTGTATTGTGAAAGTCCTCTATATCAATAATAAATTAAAGTCGTTTATACACATTTTCAAGGAACCTGTATTTGTTTACTTTCATTTGCTATTTTCACCCTGAACTAAAACATATGGTAAAAGTACACGTGCTAATAAAATAAAACATCTAATTTGTACTATCCTTTGCGAAACATTCAACAATATTTGAGCATGTTATTAATATTGCCAAAACCATACCACAACAAAGTGAGACAATTTAATAACTGTTCCCACCTTATAACGAATAAGAACGGACTTCTTAAATTTCTCAATAAACATATATGTAGAATAACACAAAACATTGTAAACGTTTTTTTTTTTATAAATACCAAAATACTTAAAATCACTTAAGTATACTGTAACGGCTTAGAGTATTTTCTCCGTTTAAATAAAGGAAACGGAAACAGTTCCTTATTCCCTGTGCTGACCAAAATATGATACATTAAAGTCTAACATATATTTAATTCATATGTACGAATCTGTAACAAACAATTATGCACAATACCGTAATTACTCTATGTTGTCGGTAACTCTAAATTTTCGAACACCCCTTTTTTAGCAAAAATAATTATTTTTCGGGACTCTAAATTTTCGGACACACGAGTTTTCGTCCATAAATAATGTTTCTAAGTTTTCGGACAGTATATTTTACAGCGCTATTTTACCAAAATTCGGTTCTGTTTTCGATATCTAATGATACTTCGATCATGGGGTTTTACAACCAGATTAACATCATAAAATATGGCAAGTGCAAGCCTGAGGGCAACGTACCATTACATTTGCGTTATTGGGTAAATGACCTTGTAAACCGGTATTAAACAATGGTTTTGCCCGATAGCATAAGCGTTATTCCAATTATCAGGGGTAGTGCCAATTAACAGTTCAATTATCTACCGCAATGGCACTACCCTTCTCGGTAAAATAACTGATAAATACTAAACGCTTCAAAGTGTGATGCAGCCTTTTGCAAGTTTTACGAACAATGGAAGGTGTTTGACAACAACTATCGGAAATGAACAAACAAATAATTCATATTTTTTTTATTGCGTTCATACTAGCGAGTATCGGTACATCACTTGCTATCTTTGAACTCGTTGGTCAAAGTACAACCTTGTAGTAACTTTCTGTCAAATAAAACAAGCATTTAAAATTAAATAAAATGCAGTGCATACATATATAACTGTAAGTTATGCTATACGGCATGGTATTTTACAAGAGCGTGCTTTTACAAGTAGTCTTAGATACAAGTGACGCTATTTTCTGACACTTCAATTTTCGACTCTAAGTTTTCGGACACCTGTATTTTGTGAATATTTTTTGTTTCTAAGTTTTCATACAAGAAACACAATTATTATTTTTAAGTGTCCGAAAACATACCGTAATTTCGGTATGGTATGCGTTCTTATTGTATTTTTTTTTCGAACATAATTGTTTTAGTAATACTCCCGTTCCTGTTCTTCGAATGAATAACAAAAATGATTTTCAGCATACTTCGGGTTCAATGCAGTTACACAGTTCCTTTTTTCACGACCACATTTCGACAAGAAAAAAGGAACTAGTTCCTTATTTCATCCTTTGACCGAATAAGCAATAGTGGTACAAAATCATTTCACATTGACAAAACTGTGCCACATAACTCTGAACATAAATATACGTGTAGATTACCTATACATTATACATTCCAACATATTCCTACGCAAGTCTATATCTCGTCACTTTGCGCGGCTAAATAAAATAATGAACCGGTCACATTCTTATTGAAGAATATTTGAACGAAGTTTTATATTTTAAATAATATGTTTAATAGACCGTAATATATAAGCTGAACAGTTTGTTCACTATAACTTTGATACTCATGTTGTTTTGAAAAATAATTATTTATTTTAGTACCTTTCTACTTAATATATTTATTATGTATGTATGTTTTCCCTGTCTGTCTGTCTGTATGTATGTCTGTCTGTCTGTCTGTCTTCATAATAATGTATCCAGTTTTGTCCAAATACTTGTCAGAGGAAATGATTGAGCTGACCCGAGCTAAATTATCATTTATCAGACACGGATTCGTCAATGTAATAGCCTCAGATTTAATAGCACTTTTGATTAATCTTGAAGTGGTTTCAATTATAGCACGTTTATGTGACTCTTCATCTAATTCCATACACTTTTGCTTGTAAAATGATCTCAATATTTGCGATGTTTGCTCCCTCATCGTAACAATATCGTCCAAACCTTATCCTTTAGGAAAATTAACGACATTGAAGCGTGTTTAAAAATGCTTTTTAAAACTGTAATTGTCATACTTTTCCGAATCAGAATTGCAAAGGTACCCTTTCATTATTTCTCTCAAAGACGTAATAGTAAGTTGATTCTTACTGTGTAATAACATGTCTTCTGAAATGCTTGGTACTTATCTTAATCTATAGTACAATCAGATTTTCAGCGTTTGATATAGGCGGTATTTTGAAAATCTATTTCAAAAGATTAAAATGATCGAATATGTTCACTACATGAATGACAATTAAAGCCCGTTTGCTGCATGTACATCTCGTAAATAGTATTCAATCCGGCCCTTGACAGTAAATCTGCACATATTCTGATCGGGAATCACAGTCCCCTAAAATTGTCTCTAAAATTGGTCAGTACGTGCCCAGCTAATTTGTCATTGTTCAATTCAACCTTACAACCGAATAGAACGCAGTATGTATGGTTTTCAAAATTTCGACTGGATTGCCTTGTATTTTTTAAGGAACTAAAACTATGCTTTGCAACCAAATTTGTTTATAACGCTTGAGTTTTATATAATAATATTGTATGCAATGTTTTACTGGACATACATATTCAAAACAAAACCTGAACAACTACTTACTGTGCAATTAAAAAAAAATAAACATCGCATTTGAGTCATTCATTATGCACTTGTGGTCAATGTGTTAGCGGTCATTTTGGCGCCATGTTGGTTTTTCTCTGTTAGGTGATATACTAACAAATTTGTTTTCTATTTTAATTTTGTATTTGCCCCTTCGTAATATGTATAATATGTATGTGAAGTGTAGACACCAACATAACGAAATGTAAGTGGATAGTCACATAGTTATCATCATAAATATGTTTTGGCTGCAATCTTGGACGCTATCTTCAAAAAAAATCCGGTGATGCAATTTTGGTAAACTGTTGATATGTTATAAAGGATAGTCTTCGATACAATGATCAGTTAAAATACAAGTACCTTTTTAAGCAATTGTTTTGGTGGGTGGGTGTATGGTGTTTCATATAATGACTCGGCTTATAGGTTGTTAACGTACAGTGACAATGTTTCTGTTACAATTATCCCAAAAAAGAGTTTTTCCAGGATAATCCATGCTGTATAGTAAAAAGCCAGCTATCACGCTGGTGAAGTCACATGCCGTCAAAATTCGTAACGTTACTTTAATAGGAAATGAACATGTTTGACATTTAACGTGCTTTATCAAAGACGGGATCCACTTCATTCTTGAAAACGTCTTGGGAATTGAATTAACATTTCATGGGATATTAAAAGAAGTAAACAATGGGTTAGACAGCGACGCATATCTATCTATCTATCGCTATATATACCTGCATGCAATAAGAGGTGACAGTTTATAATTCTAAATCACATATATGGTTGGACAGCAAATCTTGAAGTTATCCAACAATGTTGTACCAACAAAGTACTGACATAATTTTGAATACATCACCCTATACGCCAAATCAAATTAATATATGCATGTATTGAACGATTTATAGAAGAAAAATGTTGTATTATAAATGTGTAATTATATACTTAACCTGGAAAGTCTGCGCATAAAGGTACTTAAAGGCGGTATAACATAACCTTTTACAACATGTTATATAAAAGGATATTTGTTGGATTCAGTGGAATTTCGATTTTAATACACGAGTGATCATAGAAAATAATATTTTCACGAGTGGCGTACCAAATGAAACAAATTTTATTTTACCTGTATTGTCTAATTCACATTTTATTCACATTGTAACACAGCTTAACTAGATAATTTCGCTGGAATAATGAGGTCATTTCGTAAAAAATGACGTCTTTTCACAGTAACAAAGGAGGAAAATATCGATAATTTTCACTGTTTTTTTATATTTGAAACAGTGAAATATCGGTTTGATTTCACTGACATTTCTCTATAAACCATCCGAAACCAAATACATGTTTTTATTCCATGCTCATCGAGCAAATTTGAATTTTGGGGATCCAAAGATCGAAAGAACTTCCCCATAATGGTGATCGAACCAGTAGCCTGCCTGTTGTTACGCGGACAATATATCCACAACCTATTCGAAAGTTTTTGCTTCATTGGTCGTCTTTACTGTAAACACTTACTTTTTAGAAACACAGACACGCGTTATTTTAAGAAGAAAGAATGTATTGGTGTTTTAGAATTTACCAGCTAACCTTAAGTCATTGGTTTTATAATCAGTAACACTTTGAAGTAAACTTTTTACCAAAATGATAATATTAAATATAAGCCCTATTATATTTTTGTTCCATTTTGGCCGCTAAGTTTGATATCATATTAAATAATAATCGAATGTTTATATTAAAAAAATTTTAAAATTTACAATAAAACGATAAATATACATAGGTTACACGCATAGGATTTTGCGCTTGGTATCCCATGTTCGAACCTGTTATGTGCAGCATTTAAATTGCGCCGTTTTCGTTTACTTAATTACTTATTTAGCTCCGTGATTGAGATAATACCATTTTGATCTCGACGTACACTCATTAAGGTAATGCTACAAATTATTTCTTCAGCAGCCAAGTTAAGAATATGTTTGCCTACACAAATCAGGATGAAATAAGTAACACAAAACGTGTAATTTGCAATGGGTTTTTCATGACGTGTAACAACGTAAATAAAGCGACTTTCCACATTTTTTTGTGTTAACATTATACAAATATTCATGCAATATATCAATCAACAACACTTTTATATCGGAGATCTAATGTCATTGTAATATAGAATATGAATCAAATCTGTATAGATTTCGGGATTCGAACCAGGGACCTCTTATGATCAAAATCAACGCTCTATCTCTATACCACATAGGACTTTAATTTTACCCTTTTGTGTACAATTTTGTAGTTCAAAACTCATTTATGGAAATGTTCGGACAGACAGTCATATACGAAATAAAGCGAAATGCTACGAATGTATGCACAGTTTAATATATTTACTAAACATATGTAATGCATCCACATTATCATTTTATCTCTCGAACATTAACCAAGATACCAAACTGTATAATAGTAAGTGATGTATTTTAACGCTAGGTTCATTCCTCGTTAAGTTTAAACATGTGAAATGGATGTATGTGCAACACACAACACTGACAAATTAAAGGAAGGAAATATTGAAGTTAAAGAAGTATCAATAATTTTAATAAGTGTAGTAATCACCATGGTATAAAGACCTAATTGTTCCTTCATTCTAAGCAAAATTGTGAAATATTTGTATATTCATTATTGTCCAATGCAATTTAAATACAATTCGTTTTCAAGACTGGTAAAATCTAAAAACATGTATGAAATAATTAACCAATTCGTTTTCCCTTTTCAGCCGCGAAAAAGATACTGTATGTATATATATTATACACAACAATTTCCTTATTCATTACTTACACCATATGACGAACTCGCATTTGTTAACTTAATGAATAACATAACATATACCAAACCAAACATAAACCATTTATTTAACATGAAATACTCCGTACTATATAACTTTGGATACCATTCACTTTTAAATCAAAATAATAGTTTTAACAATGAATACGAAACTGAAATTTTCAACTAAACAAATATCTCCATAGACGAAACTGTAATCCCGTAAAATCATTTTACATGTAAGTGTGTTAAATAATATACATTCCACATACTTCTTATTGTTTGTCTATCCAGTTCCTTCGTGCAGCATTAATGAACAACCAACTTGAATATGCCGTATTTTTTTATAACTTTATTGATGTATTGCTTTATTTATTTATTTCTTTATTGACTTATTGACTTATTAGTTTATTGATCTAATGATATATTGATTTATTGTTATATTGATTTATTGATTTATTGATTTACTGATGTATTGATCTATAGATTTATTGATTTTTTTATTTATTGTTTAATCAAATACCCAGCTCCGTTTTTTTGCTGAGCGGCGAAGGGCCAGATGCTTATTTTGTATTCAAGACAATTACTATTACGTCTTGTAAAAATAATTGTAAAAAGATGTGTTGCTATGTGTTGGCTTGTCTGAAATAGGGCTTAAGGCGTGCCAGTTGACATGCGTCAACAATAAATCGCATTAATCGCATTTAAAGCAAATATTGCTGCTTCGAATTCTACCTAATAAATTCGACCTTTAACTGTGTTTACTATTAATTCAATTTGTTTAAAGCCATGCTTTCTCAGTGTTATACATTAGTTGCTCAATATAATTATTATGATCACTACAAAATATTATCAGAAACGTGAGATCAATCACAATATTGCCGAACAGAAAAACAAAATTGGTCGCCATATTCAATCAATAAATAGTCAGATATACAAAGGAAAACAAGAAAATTTCGCATTTGATACTAAACAATTCAACTTTCGAAAAAACTCTTCGGAGCCGATTTGCATGTATACCATACTAAAATTACTACATAAAACAGGAAAAACGTCTGATTATATACCACAACCATATAAATGAAACAAACTTATATAGTAATATTTACTTTCATTATAATGTAAAGATGGTCAATAGCATTTACCTTTCTCATTACAGCGTTCCTCAAATCCAAGCCAAATCAATAATAAGTCGATGTATGGATTTATAGGATATTCAAGATATTATCCGGAGATAATCAAATTTCTGCGAAATAAATAAGATTTAAACACACAATTTTCACTTTACGGTACAATACTATTCATTCAGAATGACAGAAATGTTTAAGAAGAACAAAAATGCCAAAACAGCCCGTATACACGGATTTCTTGCAACTTATTATTCGACGTTTCGCAGTCATAGCGACGAAATATTGAATGCATGTAAAATAGTTTGCAATTCTCAATTGAAAGTATGTCCGTCAAGTTTTATGACATGTTGATCATACGTTCAAAAGCCATGAGAACTAATGCAGAAACAAACAAAATCTATGCAAGTGTATAAAACGTATCAGACTTTTAATATTTTTGTGTTCACACTGCATGTGCAAGTAGAAAAACGAATTCCGAAAATATATCTTATATTTCCTATCTTTATGGAAATTGGTACTCTGCACCGCTGGTAAACATATTTAAATGAGTTTTAATAAATGTTTTATACAATATTGTGACCAGTTGTATTGGTTATGGCTGAACAAAATAGACAATTACACAATTATAATTTCAAATAAAAAAAATATAGCTGGACATACACCCAGTGTCATGCGGTGTAAAAAAACTAGGACGGGGTTGAGAAGGCCAATCTGCGGTGTGCGTAATTAAATATTCAGGGAAATTTTACCCGTTGAGTGAATACACTTATTACAAATGAACGTATATTTTAATTGTCACAATATTGTACTTTTTACTGAAATGGGCACAATGTATTATTGATATTCAATCCAACAACGAGACAGTGATTTAAATAATTGTGTTTGGTGACTTGAACTCTCATACTTTGGATCTGCCCGATTTTGTTGAAAATGAAAATACTAATAAAAAAAAAATGCCGGACGACTACATCCCTGACGTATGCATTCCGCGCTACTCGCAAGATGAAGGCGGCTTATCAATACATGTTTAATTCTTCCTGATTTGTGTAAAAACACTGGTTTGCCTATTCTTAATTGTCGACTAGATAAAGATATGCCTAGTACATATACATGTACAAATGCTGGTATCGCTGGATCAAGCGTTGTTGATTATCTAAACAGTATTTGTATTTGTATATATATAAGTCAATTGTGAGTGCATGATCCAAATATTTAAACTGATAATTCTTTGGTAGACTTTTCATTGTCTTAAACCAGCCTGATAATAGTAATAAATGTGTCAAAGTTGATTAGATTCAGACACATATATATGTTTGGAATGGTAAAACTAAGGAAAGTTACATAGGAGTATTGTCATCTGCCTACGTTATCAACTTTATGCATGGCGAAATGCTATTAGAAATTGAAGTTCCGCACATGATATACATTAGTGTATTTCACAATTTAGTGATATTATTTACAAAGTTGCTTCACCTTTATTCAAACGCAAACTAAAAACACAAACTACAAATTGAGTTCACAGAAAACAGAACGGCATGTACATGTATTTAGGAAGAATGAAACAGATGAGTATCTGTCGTTATTAACTAACAGTAGAACTAAATGTAAAAATGGTATAAGGCAAGCTAAACTAAAATATGATAATATTCATACCAAAAGAATTGTTAGATGAACTGTTTAAAAATGCAAAATTGTATTCGAAAATTGTTAAACAGTCTGTTGTATTACGAATATCACATATAACCATGAGAGAGTTTGCGAATTACTTCAAAATTGTTAATACCCCGGATAGCTTGTTTTTACTCCCGTTTTAGATGTTGTACACTTTGTAGAAAGGTATAAACGAAAGGAGTTCAATATTATGTTTAATGAATTAAATACCCATATATCACTTCAGGAAATTAACAAAGCGATAACCAAAATAAACAGAAGCAAGAGCACAGGCCCTGATTTATTTTTAAATTACTTTTTTATACGCGGTACTATTAAAATCACGCCGTATTTGCATGATCTATTTAATAAACTATTTACGTAAGGGTATTTTCCAACACCATGGTCTGATGGTCTCGTGAATCCTTGACACGGAAAAGGCAGTGCTAACAAAGTCAATAATTAGCGAGGTATTACATTGTTAAGCACTCTCTTAAAATATTTACCAAAAAAATAAATAATATATTGTCTGTTTGAACAAACAATTAGTATGTATATATAGAGGAACAGGTGGGATTCAGGCCTCACCGGAGAACAGTGGATGCTATTTTTGAATTACATGGACTATGTTTTCCGGGATAATTCATGGTATAAATTGATACAATTAGGTATTCGAGGTAACATAGTGGATACAATAAGGTCGACGCATACCGCAATAAAGTCCAAATTCAAATCCTGTAAGTTAAGTGAAAGCATGGAGTGAGGCCGGGTGAATGTCTGTCTTCATTTTAGTTTCCATGTATTTATATTAGTCAGCGTTGTATACTAAAGAAATATAAGGTATTGACGTAATTGATTTTAAAATGTTTCTGTTTGCTTATGATATGATTGTTTTCGGCAGCACGGCAGATGAATTATAAAGAAGATTAATTTTGCTTCAAAATTTATTTTAATACGATATAACTACAATTATGATTTTCAAAAAGGCTGGCGAACAATGTCTAAACATTTTATTAAAGCGGTAAACTGATAAATATCGGACTCGAATTTACTTCTGGATGTTTCTTTTCGGAAGCACATACTACGCTTTCAGGACATTCATTAAACGCCATTTTAAAAATGAATAAATATTACTGTAAATTTACTGATATTTATATGAGCCACAAATTAAATCTCTTTTATAGACTTATAACTCCAATTTTGAATTATGGCTGTGAAGTTTGGTGTGTGTTAATGGTATGTCCGCTGGGCGTGCTCATATACTATTTTTTAAACAAATCCTCTGCGGACGACTTTGTATGAGGCACACTTTGTCGTCTTAATTATCATTCTGCCAGATATATTAGCATTATTAAATTTTGGATTACATTGATGAGAACATCAGACAACAAATGTACTTAAACATTTTATTTAATGCTGGTTAATGTTTGCAATAACCAGACTTGCTTTGTAACTTAGGGTTTTACGCGTAATGGCTCTTTCAAGATCTTGGAAATGATAAGGCGTTTATCAGAAATCTTAGACAAAGATCGAATGCCAATGGCATTCAAAATTGGAATAAGAGATTGTGCAACACAAACTAATCACCACTTTAAAATATCAACCTTATATAGATATGTGCACAATTTAAAAAATCGTACACGTTTTTATAAATTAAGATGATCTTCAAATAGATTGTATTTAGAAAGTGGGATATCGACAAAACCGTCTCCCGTACCTATAAACGAAACAATGTGCAATGTGTTTAATAAAGTAGAAGATGAATTTCACTTTGTCTTAGAGTATAGAATGTTTCCAGCATTAATATCTCAGTATATACCATATTATTACTGACACCGATCTTACATTCACACGTTTATTTATTTAGTAACAACTGAAAATAAAACGTTGCTAAACAAACGATGCTGTCACATATTCAACTCATTTTAGTAAGGGATATAAATACATATGTTCCAAGTTGACATATGTAAGTGTAGAAAGGTCGCTTTTAATTTAAACAATTTTAATTGTTGTTGTTTTTATCAATTGTGTATCAATTATCTTTTCAGTAAAGACATTGCTATAGGATCGTGCCTGTTCCTAAATACTTCTACGACATTATGGTTGTATTATTACATACATTAAATTGGATTCAACTATTAGACTCAGAACTGATGTATTTGTATTTTTTTTTTTTGATGGCGTATTACATGACGTTTTGACCATGTTGTGTGTTTGTTTATTTACCGACACCGTGTAGTGTTATATTATCAGTTTTATTACATCTTTTAATTTGACCAGAGCCTTATGCTAATGCTAGTGTTCCATGCATGAGCTATTATTGACATGAATTGTAATACAGCTAACTGTAGGATAACTTAATGTACGAAAGCAATTGTATTATTGTCATATAACTCTCAACATGTACTATAACATATTAACGAAAGTTGGTTATTGTGGTTAATACACAGGATTACTATATGATTTCGCATGAAGACCTCACATATGTACGTAGTTATATATTTATTATATGGTTGCAATATATAAGCTGCATTAAAATCTGAAAATATCACATATATCTTATTGCATATATGTCATCGATAGCTGTTAATATAAGAAACTGGTATTCAATTATTCATTAATGTATTGTTTTAATGAAATATATTATTGCTTTTTTATATCATAAACTATTTTTCCAAACACTGAATGCTTACTATGTCAACTTGGGCTTTTTGGCTTCTGAATACCTTGTTCAATAAACTTATTATTAGTAATGTGTACTTAATTTCCAGTCTAAAAACGCTTACAGTGTGGTTAGGTGTGGAGATCCTTCAAATACACCGGCGTCAATGGATTCGATACCGTTTCCCGATAAACGCCTTAAACAAAAACAACGTTAACTAAAGCGATACCTAAACTAATAAGAAACACTTAATCAAGTTATTTTATATAAGCTATGCATTGTTTAAAATGCATTTGTATGCCTTTATATAGGGAAGACTAACAGGTATCTTTATTCAAATATGACATGTAGAAACATCGCATGATGTCATAGTTTCATGGATAAAAAACATTCTTACCAGAAAAAAGCAATCATATAACAAAGGAACAACAATAAATACAGGTATATCATTCGTTCAAGCATACATTGGACTTGCACATATATACATAGCCAGCTGAGCGGTATGTATTTAAATACAAATCATGCGTCTAGTTAAACCTACAGTTCTTTTAGTTGAGTCAAGCCTCGTAACGCTGCCCGAGGAATATTGCCTAATCTGTTGTATCCCAGCCACCTGAAGTAAAACCAAACATCGCCATGTGACTTAACATTCAAACAATACAGGCACACAATTTGAAATGTTTCCGGTGTTGATTTGAATAATACGAAAACTTATGAAGTTTACTGATAATACAAACAAAACATAAATACTGTAAGTGGTAAGACATTAGAATTATCTTCAACGAGCCCCTGCTTAATAACAAGTATACCTGCCTGATGTTCGCTATGTGAAAGTACTGCCATTGTGTATTGATCTTTTTAGATGGGATATGTTTATAAATAAAGGAAATGTATTTTGTAAAACAAAATATGTACATGTGACTTTACTTCATTTATTTAAGTAACTTCGGATGAGTGTGTGTGTGTTTCCATTTAGTTTAGTTTATTTGCATAAAACACATTCGGATCTTTAGAATTATTGTACTTTATGTAACCATAAATAATCGGTAACTTAAACAAGTGTATTAACATACGTTGAACCATTTAAACTATTTTTAACTTTTTTTTTAAATGTGGTGCAAACGGTTTAATATGTATATATGACTGCGGTTATCGCTGTAGAAAATAAAAGCATGCGTATTGAATATATCAGTACATCAATGCATAAACTGTTAAGATTTAAGCACTGCACTAAATCATGTTGCTGTTCTTTGCATATTCAAAATAGCTATAGTACTCTTCATAAAAAAATGACGATCAGGATGCATTGGCGATAATAGTACTGAAGCTGATACAGATAATGGCGATTATTGTTGTAATAGTTGTATTCATGCTGTGCAATATAACAATGATCACTATGCTGATCAATATGCTCCCAAGCTGAGCGAGATAAGGATGCGGATAATGATCAATGTGATAATGCCAAGTAAAACTAAGATAATGAAAGTAGCTGATAAACAAAAGCCTTTGATAAAGTTACAGTGTTGATAACCGTGATCAGGCTGAAGGGCTACTTTTAACACTGATCAGATTGCTGTAACCATAGAAAACAATGGTATATCCGATTATTAATTGAAAACAAAAGGTGGTTGTGTCTTAAATTGTCGATGAAATATCTACTCAATAAAGCAATCTTTATTTGTTTAATATGTTGCATCGAAGTAAATCCACACGTTTTAAAGTGATACATTTCAACCAATTAACTAATCATTCCGTTACTTTCCCGAATCCAGACAATCAACCATTTTAATTTGTAAATGCGATCATAAAATATATAAATTAATGTTTGAATGCAATTTAAAATGTCATCCATTATGGGTTCTCGTGCAAGTGTTATTAATGAACGGTCGATATAAAAATATTAACATACACATTCATATAAATACGTATAATATATATAATGTACGCACTGATAATTATATTTGAATAGAAAATAGCAACAAACATTGTAATTTAGTATTTGATATAGCGATCAAGCTACCCTTATAATCTCCCTCCACAAATAATTTGGGATCACTAAATGTTTATTAGACAACAACACGAAGTGATAAGACCAAAGTGGTTCCATGATGTGCTGTATTGTGAAAGTCCTTTATATCAAGAATCAATTAAAGTCGTGTATACACATTTTCAAGGAACCTGTATTTGTTTACTTTCATTTGCTATTTTCACTCTGAAATAAAACATATGATAGAAGTACACGTATTTATAAAATAAAACATCTAATTTGTACTATCCTTTGCGAAACAATGAACAATATTTTAGCATGTTATTAATATTGCCTAAACCATACCACAACAAAGTGAGACATTTTAATAACTGTTCCCACCTTATAACGAATAAGAACGGTATGCTTAAATTTATCATTAAACATATATGAAGAATAACACAAAAACATTGTAGACGTTTTTTTATATATACCAAAATACCAAAATACTTAAAATCACATAAGTATAATGAAACGGCTTAGAGCATTTCCTCCGTTTAAATAAAGGAAACGGAAACAGTTCCTCATTCCCTGTGCAGACCAAAATATGATACAATATAGTCTAACATATATTTAATTCATGAGTACAAATCTGTAACAAACAACTATACACATTACCGTAGTTACTCTATGTTTTTGGTAACTCTTAGTTTTCGAACACCCCTTTTTTAACAAATTTTTTTTTCGTGACTCTCCATTTTCGAACACACGAGTATTTCGTCCATAAATAATGTTTCTAAGTTTTCGGACAGTATATTTTGCAGCGCTATTTTACCAAATTTCGGTTTTGTTTTCAATATCTCACGATACTTCGATCATGGGGTTTTACAACCAGATTAACATCATAAAACATGGCGCGTGCAAGCCTGAGGGCAACGGACCATTACATTTGCGTTATTGGTTAAATTACCTTGTAAACCGGTATTAAACAATGGTTTTGCCCGATAGCATAAGCGTTATGCCAATTATCAGGGGTAGTGACAATTAACAGTTCAATTATCTACCGCAATGGCACTACCCTTTCTCAGTAAAATAACTGTGACAAATACTAAACGCTTCAAAGTTTGATGCAGCCTTTTGCAAGTTTTACGAACATTGGAAGGTGTTAGACAACAACTATCGGAAATGAACAAACAAATAATTCATAGTTGTTTTTTAATTGCGTTAATACTAGCGAGTATCGGTACATCACATGTTGGTCGAAGTACAACCTTGTAGTTACTTTCTGTCAAATAAAATAAGCATTTTAAATTAATAAAAATGCAGTGCATACATATATAACTGTAATTTATGCTAAACGGCATGGTATTTTACAAGCGCGTGCTATTACCGGTAGTCTTTGATACAATTGACGCTATTTTCTGACACTTCAATTTTCGACTCTAAGTTTTCGGACACCTGTATTTTGTGAATATTTTTTGTTTTTAAGTTTTCGGACACGAAACAAATTAATTTTGTTTAAGTGTCCGAAAACATAGTGTAATTACGGTATGGTATACAATCTTGTTGTATATTTTGTTTCGAACATAATTGTTTTAGTAATACTCCCGTTCCTGTTCTTCGAATAAATACCAAAATGATTTCCAGCATACTTCGGGTTTAATGTAGTTACACAGTTCCTTTTTTCACGACCACATTTCGACATGAAAAAAGGAACTGGTTACTTATTTCATCCTTTGACCGAATAAGCAATAATAGTACAAAATCATTTCACATTGACAAAACTGTGCCACATAACTCTGAACACAAATAAACGTGTAGATTACCTATACAATGTACATTCCAACATATTCCTATGCAAGTATATATCTCGTCACTTTGCGCGGCTGAATACAATAATGAACCGGTCAAATTCTGTATTGGAGAAAATTTGAACGAAGTTTTATATTTTAAATAATATGTTTAACATAGACCGTTATATATAAGCTAAACAGTTTGTTCAATATAACTTTGATACTCATGTTGTTTTGAAAGATAATTATTTATTTTAGTACCTTTCTACTTAATATATTTATTCATTAATAATCTTTTTTTTCTGCACTGATTACAGGAAAAGGACACATATTCTTATTCATAATTCAAGCCGAATAAGCAAATGACATGTTCTAACTTAACCCTGAATATGTAAAGAATCCTTCGATTACACGAATACGATAATGTTAACATTTGTTTTAATACGTCAAACATTCGCACATACATTTTTGAAGTTATTTCGACCAGTATTTGCTTTTACGTGTAAGTTCACCAAGGTTAGTACTGAAGTATTTTTAGATTTATACCACCTAATTTTTCTAAAAGTAAATGTTGAATCCGTGAAATTCTAAAAATTCTCACAAAATTCCATGCATTTCAAATGTGATGCTATTTGTTGGATTGATGGCGTGTCTTCAATCACGTGTTGTTGATATGTATTGTACTCGCATTGATACTAGTGTATCGAGGTAATGCAGTTTACTTCGGAACTTAAACTGTGTTTACACATTACGGATTGTTGGAAACATAGAAAACAATGTGATCTCACGAACATTTATTGAAAAAAAAAAGTGAAGTGTCTCAGTATTGTCATGACAGATGTACTCAAGTCAACCGAAGTCATACCCTATCCTGAAGAACTTGAAACTTGCTCAGTTTCAGTGCTCATTAGATATGCAAAGTATTTAAGTTTATAAGTGTTGACTGATGTTTTCATACATGATTGTAGTTGAAAATTTCAAATATGATTCTTTCACGAAACACATGCCTCTGTTAATTAATCATACTTCCCAATAAAGAAAAACATGTGACGTTACATATTACTTGTTTGACAACGTGGGAATAAATACGTACACTAATAATAATTATAGTTTTGGATATAAACCGTACGTATTTTCTACGCTCTAAACATCCACGTAAATTTTAACATGCCTAAGCTCTATTTGTAACTCCGGATATATAGTTATCGTCGATGTTTGAAAAGCATCGATGAAATATATTTATCTAAGTATGTCAGAGAATATGTCCAGACATTGTATCCGTACAACCGTAAACATATTGCCAATATATATTGTCTGGTTATAAAAAATCCAACAGAGAAACCAGGCATCAATCGAGACACACGGTAATGCCTTGTGGAAGAATGCTTTTCTTTAAACGCACTCAGAGTATTCAGAGTCTCACACAGTGTATGTGCTGGCTTCATATTGTTATATCATGTAAATACCATACAGTGGGGTTAGGGATTTTGTTCCGGGAGAAACATCTTTATAATCCCTAAAAAATAATCCACATTCAGCCGATTTGAAGGGATTTATCCGTATTCACCTCGTTTCATCCGAATTCATCTGTATTCAAACTTTTTCAGCGGTTTTTAGGGATAAATTGCGATGAATTAAACCTTTTAAGAGATGAATTCATCGCGAGGGATGACTTCATCACTTCAAGAGATGAATTCATCGCAATTCAGCGCAAATCATGAATTAATCTCTTCAATGGATTAATTAATCTCTACGCATGCGCAGTCGATGTCAGCGGGGATTACGGATGAAAAGGCCGAGTTCATCACTACCGTAAACGAGCAGGCGGGGCGTAGACAGCTACATTTAGATGAGGATTAAATTCGGTCGGTTTTATGTCTAATACAATTTATTAATTGTATACCAGTGCACATTAATGTCTCGTTGGCCATCGCGCACTGGTCTATTTTGATTAAAATTATTTCTTTAGCGTATACCCGGGCAGCCGAGGTCAATTTGACTTTTTGTGGCTCAAACTGTAATATTTCACCTGAAAGGGCACATTATGAGTCGTGAAGACTCAGCGACGACCTGTTAATAAACTCTGAATAACAAATACAGACGTATAATACAATGTTTTTCATAGCCTAAAATACACGTCATTTGTACACTCAACAAATAAATTCTTTGTATTAACACGGAAGAATCGAAAACGAAACGGTGTGTGCTTTTAACAAGGTAAAATTTTGACTATACGTAATATTTGCCGTTACAAAGATTCGTGTCATTGCGGCAACCGATATTTCGGTCAAGTGATAAAGATGACGCATCTTATCGTTATAATCTTATCTACACATGTGCCGGCATGTGTTGTCATAGGCATACCAGTAAACGCTAAATCAAACATGGTGACATCCCCCTTGAAGACAATGCGTTTGCGCCTCTATCGCAGATTTGAATTCAAAATGTGTATTGTCGTTCTAATAATACGAATAAGTATATGTGTTTTATGTTAACAGTTCAATCAAAAAATTATATATTTTATTTGGATAACGTAATTAAGAAATAAATCAGTTTAGGAATATAGCTAATATCTCCGGGACAGTTAAATTATCAAAAAATAATTTTGTGCTCAACCTTTAGTTTTTTATATTCATTTCAAATTGATTAATTACCATAATTACAATATCAGTAAATGACAAAGGCAGATATGAACTGTTCAATAAAAAGTGTACTACGGCCTGAAATTTTTCGAAGTTTATCTTAATTTAAAGGAAGAAAGTCAGCAGATATTCAGTAGAGAAACCTGCACCAGTCTCTTTGTGTTTGTGACTAACACAGAATGTACAAAATAATTATTCTCATAAATACATTGGTATCAACGAGCATTGTATACAATTATCAAGTAAACCACATTACATTAAAAATTGATTATTTTTAAACTACAATTACATTTTATTAATTTTCAGTTTATATGTAATTAATTTCAATGTATTTACCGTATCGGGTAATTAATATACGCCCCGCCCCCACCCCCCCCCCCCCCTGCCCAGCCTCACCAATATGTGTCCAAAGTAATTGTCAAACAACGCAGTCTCGCACTTTAAAAATACATCTTCTGCAAGGCATGAATCGTAATCTGATGTATTTTTTAATTTTAATTTTTTTAAATGGGTCAATACTTTCCCATTGTTTGCATTAGTTCCTGTGTAATTTTGCATGATAACATATACTGATTTGCAAGTTTTTATTAAGTTACAGCACATGATCTTTTGCAACACGCACGTTTTCCTGGCAAGGAAATTGACAGACGACAGCACCAATGTCGCGCTCTTATTTATAAAAGGGTTAAACATGGCCTGCATGTATATTGAATGGTGAACGCTCTAGCTGTCTACAATGGCAGCGAATAGTATCCCGTTGCTGTAGAAAAATGGTGTAAATCAGTTCTATAAAGGGACATGATGAAATAAACATGTACTGAAATTAACATGCTACTGCGTAACATTGTAAAAGTTTTTTTCACAATTAACTCGCCAAAAGTAATTAATTTCTCACCGTTTGCATTTAAATGACATTATTCTCGGTTTGATAAATACGGTATAGTATGTGTTATACATGTTATTAAGAAGAGAGATTATGTTGATGGTTTAGCGCGAGTAATGCACGGGTTTTGAGTTTAAGATTTGCCGCTAAAGCGCACGAGATTTTCGTTCTGGGGTATATATGATTTGCAAATCTATCGAGTCGCCATTCGAGGGTGTTTTTTTACAGGTATAAGTTATGGAACAGGAAAACGAAAGGGTCAGAACCCCGCCCGCCCTTAATGAACATATGTATGCTTAAATAATCGGTTACATTACTTTTAAGTTTATAACTTTGCAATTATTAAGTCGATATGAACTTTATTTTCAGTTCGGTTTTTAATCCATTTAAGGTGGGATCTAAACAAGAACCGATTCCTTTACTGAGAAAGTCGATGGGAGTATTTTCATTTAAGTCTGAAGCAGCTAGGTTTTTTTTTATTATTTTGTATGTTTGAGATTCTCACTTCCTGGAGATAGTACTCCCAGCATATGTATTGAAATCTTGGTTTGTTTAAATGTCAGTGTTATATTGTTTTTTTTTCTTACTCAATAAACGTTTAACTTAAAAATATATTTTTATTTAAGGATTACGCATTTTTTTGTTTTGGTGTGACTGGTTAGATGTTAACGTCGGTTAAGTATAGCTGTTAACAAAATTTCGTCATATGCAGTTAGGGTTGCGTATCCCGCTCGCGCTTTGACATGAATCGTTCATTTTTGCCGACTAGTGTATTGGGAGTACTACTCCTACAAATATGAGGTCGATAAACATCGACCTCATATCGTTTAACGTCATTTTGCAAAAGCATCATTCCGATATGAAATCATGTCGGATGCTTTAATGACTGCAAATTCATATAAAGCGCGGAATAAGCATGCAACAAATCATTGAACATAAAATATAAACATTATTTTATTAATTGCATTAGAAGAATGTTGATAAACACTATAAAGCACTCTTTAAATTGGAAGTTGCATAATTTTACCTCATTGGTCGGTTATAAAAAACTTTGTTTCTCTTAACCTAGTATTCGATTAAGACGAATATAATAGTTTTCGTGGAACGTAAAATTAGTGTTTCATTAAACCGTTTATCTTACCATGTGTGTTTATTGACGTTATTAATTAAAGTATACTTATTATTGTATTTCATTACGAAATATACCGCGTTTCCCTTTTTGCTAACTGTTTTTGCAAAAGATCCGCGATTTTAGACACGGACAATCGTTAAAGCGTCAAATTCATTATGATTAGGCCCATAGCCAGGGTTTTGAAAAGGGTGTGTGAATTGTCTAATTAACGATAGTTAATTGAGCAACAAAGTGGTTAAGGGGGTAGGTGTGGTAGAGGCTGCCACATCTTGCAATCAGGGGGGGGGGTGGAGGTCCACCCCCCTTAACAATTTTTAAAATGATACATACAATCCTGTATTTTAGTGACGTTTTATCTGTCTTTAGAGACTGAAATTTTAGAGCATTTTTATATAAGTGACTGATCAAAAAATTCTGGGTGTGATTGCACCCAATGCATCCCCCGCTATGGGTATGATGATCAGCATACAATCAAACAATACAACATAGTTAAAATATTAAATATTAATTATAATTATAATGCGAACAAATTTCCACCGTAGATTTTCATTTACAAGTAATTGATCGCCTGATAATAAAGGCCAATTTGGTACAGTCACACCAGCAACCAGTATTCGATTCCCATTCTGGGACGGTTTCCAGACGTTTCCTACAAGGCGTTTCCCCCCCCCCCCCCCATTTCAGTTTTAGTGCAGACGTCCCCCCCAGATAAATTTATACTTGTTTGTTTGAAGTCTAATCTTGATTTGTTATCAAATGGTTATTTTGTTTAGGAAGTCTTTAACTAACATGATCTATCAAGCAGTCTGATTAGGGAACACAAATGCAAACAAGATTATTCTAATGTGTATACCAGACCCATTTTGAATACACAATTAACACCTTATTTCTGTTTGAGTAAACCTGTGCAGGGTTGTGGAACCTGTTTGTTGTTTTTAATCCAATTAAATAGGGTAAATTTGTGAATTGAACAAGAGCTGTCAGAGGACATTGCGCTTGACCATTCGAGTGCTTGACTGTATTACGCAAGCCATCATGGGAAAATTGTTCATATTCAATAATTTATTAGACGATCTTTCAAAAATTAAAAAAAGGAAACAAAATAATTTTTTGGGGGGTGGGGGGCTTGAGAGGGGGTATAATGTGGAGTGTGGTCATTTATTAGACGATCTTTCAAAAAACAAGAAACCGTTGGGGACGGGTAATGCAAAGGTTTTTTGACATAATATTGCACTATATATTCATATAAAAGGACACATCTTGAGGGGCATAACTTTGGACAAAATAATACAATTGATGGTTTAGCAACATAAAAATTCCAAAGGGTCATAACTCTCTGAATAAATCATCTAACCAGAACCCACAAATAACATGCGCATCTCCTAAAGGTAGTTAAGCTTACCAAAAAGCTTCATTGTATTCCAGTCAGTAGTTGCTGAGAACTAGCCCGGACAAGAATCGCACTATATGTACAGTTTATCGAAAATTTCAAAGGGCCATAACTCTGTGAAAAATCATCTGACCAGAACCCGCTGATAATATGCACATCTCCTCTTGGTAGTAAAGCTTCCCATAAAGTTTCATTGTATTCCGGTCATTAGTTGCTGAGAAATAGCCCGGACAAGAATTGCACTATATGTACAGTAAATAGAAAATTTCAAAGGGCCATAACTCTGTAAAAAAGCATCCGACCAGAACCCGCTGATAATATGCACATCTCCTCTTTTTAGTGAAGCTTTTCATAAAGTTTCAATGCATTTTGGTTATCAGTTGCTGAGAAATCGCCCGGACAAGATATGCACTATATGTACAGTTAATGGAAAATTCCAAAGGGCCATTACTCTGTAATAAAATCATCAGACCAGAACCCGCTGATAATATGCACATCTCCTTTTGGTAGCAAAGCTTCCCATAAAGTTTCATTGAATTTGGGTCATTAGTTGCTGAGAAATAGCCCGAACAAAAAATATGCACAGACGGACACACGGACGGACAGACGAAGCGGCGAAAATATGCTCCCCTCAATTTTTTTTTTTGGGGGGGGGGGGGGCATAATAAGAAAAGGAAACAAATGGGGGGGGGTGAGTGGGGGAAGTGGGGAGAGAGGGGGGTATAATGTGGGTGTGATAATGTATAAGATGATGTTTACAAAAAAATGTTGGGGGGGGAGGTTGGGGGGGGGGAAGGGGCGAAAGGGAAGGGAGGTATAATGTAGGGTGTGGTAATTTATTAGATGTTTAAAAAAATTGGAGGGGGGGAGGTTTTGGGGAGGGATTCTAGGTAGAGGCGTGGGGTATTGTTTGGGTGGAATCCATTGTGGAATTCAGGTAAGTGTTGTATTGTCAAAGTAATAATAAAGTGTGATCATAAATGAAGAAGTTATGGCAATTCAAGCAAAATGTTCAATTATCTAAGTGTAAAAGGGGCCATAACTATGTCAAAATGCTTGATACAGTGTTCTGCTCTTGTTTATAGGTTGGGGTCATGATGGTAAACAAGTTTGCAAAATATGTCGCTATATTACTATTTCTTTCATAGTATTTTAGACTTACAACAAAATTCAAGTAAAAATAACACTACTCACTGATAACGCAATAACAACACCAACATTTATTGGTATACTAAATTGCTCCTTCATTAATGGTTCTTCAATCACATACTTCATTTTCTCCTACCTAAATATAGAGATAATACACAAAATGTTGGGAGGAGAAAAGTCTAGGGTTTGGCATGAGAAAAGACCAGGGGAGAAACGTCCAGGGGGAGAAAAGACCGGAAACCGAAGAATTGGTTCCCAACGTTGTACACACGGGTATGTTCGGACCACTTTGCAGACGGCATCGGACCTAACTCTGTCAATTGTAAAAAAGTTCCGACTGAGAATTTACCGCAGCGCAGAGTTCTTCCAAAACATGAGAGAAAGGAGCGTACCATATTACAGCTCATTCCAGAAAATATTTCAGTCACCTCTGCCCTACATTTGCATTCGTAAGTAATAGATATGTAGCATGTTTTGTAATCACTGGTTGTCCACATGCAAAAATGGTAAATACAAGTATCCTTCTGCCTATAGTTTCACCCATTCCAGTACAAGAAATAATATAATTGAATAAGTAAATATGTAATATTCTTGTAGAAGGCAATATCAGATAACACGGATTTTACTTATAAACAAACTTAAGGTGTAATTTGATCAAATATGAGTTGTGTTCTGAGAAAACTGGGCATAATGCTTGTGCTCAGGCTAATCAGGAACAACATTTTTCGCTTATATTGAATTTTTCTTTTAAATGATGTCTCCTCTTAGCAAAAATCCAGTTACGGCTTTTGGCAGGAAGTGTCGTCCCGGATTAGCCTGTTCGGACTGCACAGGCTAATCTGGGACGACACTTTTCGCACATGCATTCAATATGCCCAGTTTCCTCAGAACACGACTCATTTATGTAATTGACTCTTCTTTAAATAAGGATTTGTGGCAAACTTAATTTTTGGGTTATGGCACATTGTAATTATATAGTTGTTATTATGCAAACATTATTCTCAAATACATTCAGATGCAAATTTTGTTAAATAGAAATAATGTTATTTACATGAAAAATGATTTAAATGAAAAGTGTACGAGTTGACAATGACTTGAATAAAAAAATGTGTGAAATTTTATTTTAATTGTTATTTTCTTTTATTGCCTGGTAAGTGGCTAAATATTTATAATACAGTAATCAATCATCATGACTCCTTTGTCTGCACTCAGAGAATGTATGACATACATGTTTATACGAGCAAATGTATATGTTAACAATATATCCGGTTTCCCTACTGAAGAAAATCAAAACAATGTTTCAAGTATAAACGTCCTGAATAATTATATAATTACCCTGCAGGGCATGTGCAGTATGCCTTCACAACTTCAAAGGGTCTCTCCTTGGTCATTAAAATCCATTGCTCATAGACACCTTGCTGCATTGAAGGATAACATTTAGAGTGAATGTAGCAGTGCTTGCTGCTGTCGCTTATGGAATTTATCATAATTTCGTGGATAAATCCTTCTTTATAAAAATTGAGACCCCTGATGTATTGTCTGTAGCACTGCATTTTTTCGGCATCTTCTGTGCGGTGGCTACTGTGCAGTAAGTAGCTCTCGATGTCGCTAAGCTTCACTGTAGGGAAATGACATGAAGTCCCAGTCCATCCTGCTCGGAGCTCAGCTATTTCGGGAGTTTCAACACCAGAAGATGACGATTGTGGTGTATAATCCGACACAATGTAACACCGCGATCCGATCGTATCTACTACCCGTTGGGCAAGTGTCAACTTGCTTCCACTAATTTTAACATTATTTGCGCGTAAAAACGCTTGCATTTCTACTTTGGAATAGTTCAACACATCCTCGACAGTTGTTTTATTATTTATTCAAATTCTGGAATAACGAAAGATCGGCCCAGAATAAACAATTGACCAATTAAAAAAAGAAAAATGTATCAATCGGACATTTCAGTACGGCGCGCCCACCTGTTTTTAAGTATTGTGCTCGCATTGAAGGCAATAGTCTGTGCCTCGTGTACAATGGCACTACATCACGCGCTGTTGATAAGTATTGTACTCGCATTGAAGGCAATAGTCTGTGCCTCGTGTACAATGACATTACATCACGCGCTGTTGATAAGTATTATGCTCGCATTGAAGGCAATAGTCCTAGCCTCGTGTACAATGGCACTACATCACGCGCTGTTGATAAGTATTGTACTCGCATTGAAGGCAATAGTCTGTGCCGCGTGTACAATGACATTACATCACGCGCTGTTGATAAGTATTGTGCTCGCATTGAAGGCAATAGTCTGTGCCTCGTGTACAATTGCATTACATCACGCGCTGTTGATAAGTATTATGCTCGCATTGAAGGCAATAGTCTGTGCCGCGTGTACAATGGCACTACATCACGCGCTGTTGATAAGTATTGTGCTCACATTGAAGGCAATAGTCTGTGCCGCGTGTACAATGGCATTACATCACGCGCTGTTGATAAGTATTATGCTCGCATTGAAGGCAATAGTCTGTGCCGCGTGTACAATGGCACTACATCACGCGCTGTTGATAAGTATTGTGCTCGCATTGAAGGCAATAGTCTGTGCCTCGTGTACAATGGCATTACATCAAGCGCTGTTGATAAGTATTATGCTCGCATTGAAGGCAATAGTCTGTGCCGCGTGTACAATGGCACTACATCACGCGCTGTTGATAAGTATTGTGCTCGCATTGAAGGCAATAGTCTGTGCCGCGTGTACAATGGCATTACATCACGCGCTGTTGATAAGTATTATGCTCGCATTGAAGGCAATAGTCTGTGCCTCGTGTACAATGGCATTACATCAAGCGCTCTTTATTAGTATTGTACTCGCATTAAAGGCAGTAGTTTGTGTCTCGTGTGAAATGACATGACAACACGCGCTGTTGATAAGTATTGTTCCTGCATTGAAGGCAATAGTCTGTGCCACGTGTGCAATGAAATGACATCACACGCTGTTAATAAGTATTGAGCTCGCAGTGAATAGGCTGGTGAACTGTATCGAAGACATGCATTTTAATTCGAAACTCAAACTACGTGCACCAATTATTGCAGTCGACTATAGCATTGAGCTCGCAATCGTTTCGAATAAAGGTTTCATATGGTTAAACAATCTAAAAAGTAATGTACATCAGCAATTTTTCGAACATATAGCGAAAAACAAGTTGTTTCGTCCACAATTCATAATAACAGTCAGTGTGCTAGATATAATTTAGCGTTTAATGATGATTAGTGTGATGATGGTGAGGACAATTAAGAGAATGAAGACGTAGATGATAACATTGAGAACATGATTAAGTTACAGTACCAATAACAGTGATAAGTCCACAAGGTTTACTTAAAACACTGATCGAATTGTCGGAAACATAGAAACCAATGTGATCTCTCGAACACTTTTTGAAAACAAAAGTTGAAGTGTGTAAATATTGTGATGATATATGTACTCAAATAAACCAATATCATACTCAATCATGAAGAAGTTGAAACTTGCTCAGCAAGAATGTTCATAAAACATGCAAAGAAATTAAGTTTAGAAGTGTTGACTGATGTTTTCATACATGATTATAGTTGACAATTTGAAATATGGTTATTAAGTAACCATTATTCCCAATAAAGGCAAACATGTGGCGTTGGATATTACGTGTCGGACAATATGGGAATTAATACGTTATTGTCCGACAGGTCACTTATTATTTTTATATTTTTGGATAAAGTGAACGAATTTTCTACGCTCAAATCTAAACATCCACGTAAATTGACACATTTTAACATACCTACACTCTATTTGTAACTCCGGATATATTGTTATTGTCGAGTTAAGAAGAGCATCAATGAATGATATTTTTCTTAGTATGTCTGGCTATTCATTCGAGACACACGGTAATGCCCTGTGAGAGTGCTTTTTTTTAAACGCATTTAGAGTAGTCTACCGTCTGACATTCCGCGACACAGTGTGTTTGATGACTTCATATTGTTATACCATGTACACACCATGTTTATGTCTAGTTAATCATAAAAAGTGTACAATTGAGTTTCATTTAAAACTTTTATTTTTAACAAAAATGAAATGTCATGTTCGCGTTAAATAGTGGCAGAGTAATCAATATTCAGAAGTTTGTAATTCATTAACCAGACATTGAACACACAGTTGTCATATTCGAAGCATGAATGTGCCATTGAGAAAAACCGTTGCCTTGATAGATTCACGCTATTGAGGAATGTAGCATTAACTCAATAATTTATTTAATATAAAACAAAACATGAATTAGTTTTATTCAGTTAAAACTATTGACGCCTTTTTCATTTGTTTAAATAAGTCAATAGGATTATTAAGTACGTATAGTATCAAAGGAATATACAAATAGTAGTATATTTTTAACATTTTAACCAAGTAAAGAAGATCATATAATATTAAATATATGTATAATTGTTAATTAAAACGTCTTCCAATAAAAGTTATCATGTCATTTGTAGAAATGGTATTTTTGGCCAACACTATAATCTTAGAAACGGATTACATTATTTTGAAACAATGATTCACATATTCGTATAAACATATCTCCTGTAATTTCAGAGAATGGAGTGTTTACAGTGGAAATAATATTTAACAATTAGACCATTTATATTTGCATATATCATTTCGTCTTGTTCTATGATATACCGATAAAACCACAATGATAACCTGTTTCCACAACACTTAACAGAATGATTGATTTTGTATATAACTCCATGCTTTTATATGTACTGTTGAACGAAGTGATACGACTAAAGTGGTTGTATGATGGACTGAGTATAACATACGTTATTAATATTAAGAATATAGACGTATTTGCATTAGTGAAGGTGCACCGGTATTAGTCGATTTTCATTTACGCTCTTTTACCTGATTTTTAACATTATCGTAGTAGCTCGTATATATAGTATTTCAATTGAACATACACATAGATAATTAACTACTCGCACGTAAAGAACAAAGAATTTTCCTCAATAAACTTAAATCCAAGCACTGCGCGAGCGGCGAAATCGCAAACATAAGTACCCAATTGCTTCATTACATTACATACAAACAGCTTAAGGAAAACAAGACTGAGATTTTACAAGGGAAATAATAATTAAGATAAACTTAAGAAAAACGACTACCGTACACGTATTATTCTAAATCTAACCTTACCGCACTTCCTATCATTACTATGTCCGGGCCATTTAAGAAAGTTCTCAGGAGAATGAAGAGGTCGTTCTCCAGTAAGGAAACCTCAATGACGGAAACCCCTAAAATCAAGCGCGCAATGTTCCGCCCCGGGGACATCTCAATTGACTCCGAGTCTGGCGCTCCGTATTCAGCGACGCGTATTACCGATGACACCTCAATAACCCCAGTCGTCCCTGTAACCGTGACTCCCCAGACAATCAATGACAATATGACCATAACCCCATCGACCACGAAGCAGACTACTCCCCCTGCCAACGGGCCATCATGCTCCCAAAACCATAAACATGCCCCGGCAATATGGCTTACCTTTTGCCTTACCACTGTCGCGGTGATCTTCCCGCGAGAGAAGGCTAAGGCAATAGGGGAAGCCTTTATCAAACTGCTAGGCTCTGAGAGAGTAAGACCCCTAAAAGAGTCCAAAGCTGGTCTCCTCTTCAAAATTAGGGACGACGCACTCAACCAAGCTAAACATTTCTCCTTTGATAGATTTGACTTCAAGCTAATTGCTCAAACTAAACTTGCAAGGGGTGTCATCCAGGTTCCCAAAAACGCGGATATAGACAAATTAAAAAACGATCTAAAAAACAAATCCAATGTAGAAGCAGTCCATAGTGGTCTTAAAAACAATGTCATTACGGTCACATTCAAGACGGAAAACGCCCCAACAAATATACTAGGCCACAATGTTAAGCCCGCGCTCCTAGCAACTCTTCGATGCTTTAAATGCCAGATGTTCGGCAATGCGTCCAATGTTTGTAACAATAACGCGAAGTGCCCACATTGCGCGGGGAATCATTCGCACGCGTCGTGCAATACCAGGCACGCTAGGAAATGCGCAAACTGTGGCGGCGGGCACAGCGCGGCGTATAAGGGGTGTCCGATCTATCTCAAATACCAATCTACTATCAACAGCAAAAACTTAAAGGTTACCAATCAATACATCAATAACCTTCAAGCTATAAATAAGCGACCCAATCTTGCCCAAATAGCTAAACAGTTAGTTGGTAAATCTGAAACAGAAATTTTGTCCATACTCAAAAACAAATTCTCCGAAAATGAGGCGCAATATAATATTGAGCATACCACTCCTACTCCGCCCGAACAACCGGCATCAACATCAACCAAAAATAATATAGCCACAAACAATGTTGAACATACATTCCGCCATCAGCAACAACAACAGCATAAGCTTCCCTCCAGCTCACAAACTTCAGATCACCCTAAAAAAATGCTCAATCCTATACCATCGCCGCAACAAACAAGGCAACAACAACAACCTAGGCAACAACGCCATCATCAGCAACGACACAGGATATCCGACCACCCCGCGTATTCTCCCTTCAATATACATAGAAACCGGCTACGCATGGCCCGTAACAGCTCGACCCCGATCATGCGCCATAGCCTCCGCAAAGGACACGCGATTGCACCGCCGTTTCCGGTCTTCTTTCGCCACGCGTACGGAATATATTAAGTTAATCCAGTAGCCTTAAGCCCGTACGTTAGGTCAATTTAACACACCAAACCCCAAATGTCTGCGACAGTTCATACTCATAATATAAACAGTCTTACAATTATGTCGTGGAACGCCCGAGGGGTTACTCATAACTCAAATGCAAAAATGTACGAGCTTCAAAATTATGTTAATAACAACGAAGTGCATGTAGTATGTCTCCAGGAAACGAACTACAAAAGTAATCACAGACAAGTTCATTTAAAAGGATATCAAGAACCTGTGAGAGGTGAACAAAGAGAAAAACTTATAGGCACTGGGGTAGCAATATATGTAAAATCGGGCATTTCATTTACTAAAATAAACATTGATCAAGATTGCCCTATTGAATCGTGTGCCCTCACACTGTACTTGACTAAGCACCAATCATTCCGCATTCAATGCGTATATGCTCAAACTAAAGATAATACGTGTAAAAATTATGCAAAAATTTTCCATTCAGTTGAACATAGAAAGAATAATATTATTGTTGGCGATTTCAATCTAAAACACCCCTGCTGGAACCCCGAGGGTGATCCACGATGCGACGATAACTCTGAAAATCTCCTAAAATTAATTAACAATAACAGCATAAACTTCCTTAACGACAGTCAAATAACGAGATTGTCTGATCGCGAAGATCAACCCGACAGCGCGATCGATCTAGCTCTTACCTCAGCCCATCTTCAAGCTATAAGCGATTTCAATGTCATTGACGACTCGTTTGGAAGTGACCATCTTCCAATCCTAATAAACATTAAGACAAGAATAGAGAATACCCTTCCGTCCACACAACACAAATGGAAAATACACAAAGCCACACCTGAACAATGGAACAACTTTAAAACTCAGTGTAATAATGAGTTCCTTCCTAATGTAGATAATACTGACACCAACTCTTACTTTAAATCCTATATAACAAAACTTAAAACTGCGCTTGATAACTCAATCCCTGTTAGCAAAACACCTAAAAAAACTCAAACGGTCTGTACCATGGTGGAATCAAGAATGCACAGACGCCATTAAATATCGTGAAAAATGTAGGAGAAAATGTATCCGAATCAGAACCGGACCTAAGTATGACAAATATAGGGAAGCCCGCAAAAGTGCTAAACAAGTATTAAAAAAGGCAAAATTAGAAAGCTGGAACGAATTCTGTAATAATCTCTCACATAAAACAACTAGCAAAGAACTATGGGATCAAGTTAAGCGCATGCAAGGCAGACCCCCTACTAATACACCTATCTTTCGGGTTAACAACGAAGTTCTTGTATCTAACGCTGATAAAGCTTCTGCCCTGGTACAACATTATCAAAAAGTAAGCAGTGACGAAGGATACTCTGAAACGTTTATTGCAACGAAAATAAAAACAAAAAATGAATTTCCTGTCTGGTTACAATCTCTTACCGAGGAAAAAACTCACAAGTACAATGCTCCTTTTAGCCTGTTCGAGCTCGAATCAGCTCTCCTTACATGCAAAAACGGCGCGCCGGGCGACGATTACATCCATTATAAGATACTTAAACAACTTCCATTCTCGGGGAAACAAGAATTACTTGCCCTTTATAATAAATCATGGTCTGAAGGTACTCTTCCTGATGAATGGCACGAGGCCACAATAATTCCGATCCTTAAAATCAATAAGCCTAAAGACTCTCCAGCCTCATATCGGCCGATCTCTTTAACCTCTACGTTCACCAAACTAATGCAGAAAATGATAAAACCGAGACTCTGCGCGTATCTAGAAAAACATAACAAAATCTCAGAAGTCCAATCGGGCTGTAGATCTAACCACTCTTGCGAAAATCATTTAGTACGCCTTGAAGCTGATATTAAAAGAGCCCAAAATCTCGGTCAAACCGTAGCAGCCGTATTTTTAGACCTCACAGCCGCATTCGATAAACTATGGAACGAAAACGCCATTAAAACACTTAATACGTTAGGAATAGAGGGTAAAATGCTCAACTGGCTTGCAGCTTTTCTTAAAACGCGTAAAATAAAAGTGAGACTGCATGACGCGACATCAGAATCAGTTGAGACTATAAACGGCTGTCCCCAAGGTAGTGTCCTATCTCCAATATTATTTTCCGTGACTATGAACACCCTAGACAGAGAAATTAAGGCATATAATTCACAAAATAACACTGATCTAATCAATTTATCACTTTTTGTAGACGATAGTGCAATATGGACCACATCAAAATCGCCGAATCTAGCAATTACTAAAATCCAAAAAGCCCTAACTGCAATAGAAAACTGGAGCGCATCGTATGGCTTCCAAATAAATCCCACAAAAACCCAAGCAATCTTATTCCCTGCCAGTGCACAAAAAGTAGCGGCCAATGCACGTAAAGCAACTCGATCTAAGAAAACCCCTAACCCCCCACAACTTACTCTATGTGGTGCCCCTCTTCCGCTTCTTGACAACATTACTTTTTTGGGTATGACATTTGACAAATATTTAACATGGAAAGACCACATCCTTAAACTAGTTGTACGCTGCCAAAAGGACCTCAACTTTCTAAAATGCATCCAAAGAAACAACTGGGGTACGGATAAAAAAGCCCTTATGCGTATCTATAAAGCCACTATCTGGGCAAAAATAAACTACGGAAGCATTGCGTACAATTCAGCCAGTGAAACATTACTCAATAAATTACAAGTAATCCAAAATACGGCACTTAAAATTATAACTGGTACACGTAAATCTACAAGCACCGTTCTGCTGCACGCTGAATGTGGAATGATAGAACTGGGTCAACAAAGGCAAATTAACCAACTAAAATACCGCGCGCGCACGCTATCTATGGGACCACACCTCCCAATTAACCTTAGTGTTACTGAAGACCCGGCCTACCAAAAAAGGAAAAAGAAGAGTGGTCTCCCGTACGCGCAGAACGTTCTCGAGCTAGGCAATTATTATGAGACTATTGACATTAAAACGCAGGAACCTACATACTTTAGCTTAAGAAATATATCAAAACCAAATATTGACTTACATCTAACAACATTAATTAAAAAATCCGACAACGACCCAAACAGTGGCTCTATAGCTCAAAACTATGTAACAGATAAATATGGGGATTACACCCAGATTTTCACGGACGGTAGCAAAAATGAGGAACTTGAAATAGCAGGCGCGGCTTTTGTAGTTATCAACCCAAAAATGTCATTACACATCAGTGCAAGGTAAAATACAATAAAGAACTGTCTATATTTGCTTGCGAACTAGCTATAATAAACAGCGCCATAAAGTGGCTTAATGAACTTGAAACCCACGAACGCTCAAACTACGCGATATATACCGATTCTCTCAGCGCCTTACAAGCACTTAATGCAGGATCATCGAAAACGCGTCCCGACCTTATATGTGCAACATTAAAGGGAATCACAAAACTAGCAAACAACAATATCACTCTCCAATTCGTATGGATCCCGAGTCACGTAGGCATTCCGGGTAACGAACACGCTGACCAACTTGCCAGAATAGGTTCCCATGAAGGTCTACCCTCTGATTTAAAGCCTAGCGCGCGCGAACTCATTGCAATCATTAACCAAAAAGGGTATAATGAACAGGATCACAAATGGTCAATTTACTGCGCCGATCATAATTTACCGATATTAACCAACCCTAGCCATAAGATTAACATCTATAGTCCCATTAAAAGGGAGGACAGGGCTTACTCGCGCATGCGCCTAAGGGTGACTAGATTGCACGGCGACTATTACAAAACTGTCCTCTGCCCCCAGTGCAACATTCATAACACGTTTGAACATCTTTTCTTTATATGCCCTAAACACGCTGAACAGAGACTAGAACTAAGTGCAGGGGTAATAGCGGCCTACAAAAACCCACTTATCATTAATCGCGACTCACTGTTGATGCCTCCAAGCGGAATCGCTCCTGTTGTGCGACTGCACGTGGTTAAATTTTTGCGCGACACGGGCTACTTAGATAAAATATAATATTCAGTTGGACTATTAGCGGTAGAAAGAAATAACAACACATACCGTCAGTTATATACTGCTTCATTTATTCAAATTAATAATAGCAATCTTATGTACTAATGACGGGCGGGACTCGGACGATGGTCACTGCGGTGTGCACCATATGGCCACTCGTCTGGGCCCGAACTGAACCTAACCATATTATCCCGGCCCTATAGGAAAATTAAAATAAATAAATAAATAAAAACTCAGATCAATAACGGCAACTTTATGTACTAATGACGGGTGGGTCTCGGACGATGGTCACTCCGGTGTTGTCCATATGGCCACTCGTCTGGGCCCGGCTCGAACTTATATACTATTATTAATTAATTTGGTTCTAAAACTGTACCGTAAAACAATCCATGATATATGTAATTTTAAAGATTCCAATTAATAATGACTATCTTATGTACTTATGACAAGAGGAAAATTGCATCATCAAATAAATAGATATAGAAACACTGCATGTAATGTGCACGCCGAGAACCTATATTTGTATTTGGGGTCCAAATGTACTTTGGATTGGTAGTACATTACAATGCAGTGTCCAATAACACCTTGTTGACGTCAATACATAAATAAACAATACTATAAACAAGGCAAAGATGAGGGAGCTGTCTATAACGAACGTTCGCGGTTTCCTCGTCTGCGCTTTATGATATACAGGAAAATTACACCAATAAATAAATAGATAAAGACTAATAATAATAAAACGACGGAAGGGTACGTCCCCCCCCCCACCCCCCCAATACATATGTCACTTGGCCTCTTTCGACCACTATGGATAAGCTCTAAGCCTTCTTTTACAACCAAATAGCGCTCTAGGTAACAAAACCCAGGGTTCCGCGAGACCCTCGCTTTCCTTCTCTTAAGCTGTAATCAGCAACAACGACGAAGGTAGGGGAAAAGCACACAGACAACATACTTCCACGCAGGATCGGAAGACACAGTAAGTGCGCACGTGGGCAAATTTACCCACAGTGCAACCCCTTTAGGTGTAAATATTGTTGTAATTAAATGTGATTAGTTAACATTTTTCCCATATGTACAAGACTTAAACATGTTGAGTAGAGCGTGTCGGCTGGGCCAGAGGGCGCGCCTGAAGAGATATCTCTCGCCCGTGCACTCTGGCTCCGTTGACATGACATCCGTGCACTCTGGCCCCGTTGACATGACATACCCAACATGACAAAAATAAAAATAAAAAGAGAATGGTGACGGTATTTGTTGTTGTTGTTTCCCCTACTGTAGCGTAGGTGATGTTTTCTTGTAGTGTAGTGTAAGTTTTTTCCTTGCATGCCTGTGCCTTGTTACGTTTGACGTTGAATTGTAAACCTTGTATTGCTAACCTGCACGTATTACCCTTGTCACTATGAGGGTCAGATCGAATTAGAGGGATGGTCAGCATTAACATCCCAGATCTATTCCCTCCTGAACAAAATGCACTAATACATATAATTACCATCTGTGTAACCACTAGCAATATAAACAGGAAGAAGAACGTGCGCTCTCTCTCTCAAAAACAAATAAAGGCGCGTGAAAATTGTCTCCCAAAGAAAGAAAGTGTAGAACCAGATATTGTCCTCTCTGTACCCCCAACAACCAACCAGTCATCTCGGTCCAACCACACAAACGCAGCCCCTTTTCTACTATATTAAACTTCAAAACTATTCTGACCCTTGCAACACCATTAAACACCTGACAATATCCAACAGCACAACAGAGAGAGCCCATGTGAATTTACACCAAGACACAGGGCAATAGAGTAATATCTGTACTAATCTATGTTTATGTACTAACAAGTCCTCCGCGAGGGACGTTAAACGGGGGTGCAGTGTATCGGTGCTGTACACCGGGCACTTAAAAGAACCAGGGGCGCCTCTGGAATCGGGGCGCCCTCTGTATCCCGCTCGAACCCCCACTAACACCTCTTGGGGCGGAGAGCACAAAAACCACACACAAACTATAAGGAATTAACATTAATGCCAATAAGGATAATGATAATCAAGAGATAATAGGAATACTGCAAAAACCATTTTGATAAAAAGGCAAACCACTACATAATCCATTAAAAAAAAAAAAAAAAAAAAAAAAGCATCTAGTCACATTAAGGTCTCATTGGCCATCGTGCTATGATGTATAATATGACCTTATTTTCTCCCCTGAAGGGTCACAGGGGCAGGTCGATACATCTGTAGTCGAGAAGACGCTGGACGACCTGTAAATAAATCTCAAATACACACACATACACATATACTTTATTTTACGAAAAGTTTAGCAATTAACTCGCAAACCATGAATAATGGCTAAAACATTACAAAACTAAGTTGGACGATTCAATAACTGTTCAGGTCTTTAAACTATTAAGGACTGACTAGTTGAATGTATCATTATACGTTTGTTTGGAATTACAAAAACAGATAATCGTGAACGTTTTAGGTATGTCTTTATATCTTACTTCGCGTTTTAATGCAGTTCTGCGTTTAACTTTTCCCGCTTTAAACAGGAACCGCAACCAGATCCTCATTCCTAACACAAACCGAAAAACGGAAGAAAGATTGTCTGACAAAATTATTCAATTATATATATCAATATTCGCAACTTATTGAACATTTTGTTGTGTAATTGATTTAGCGTTCTTGTATTATATTTATTAAGCACATTGTCAATGTTTCAGGGTCCAAACTCTCAACACGGAATACTCATTTACTATAATAGAACTAGTTATCTTAGAGTATAAAAGTACATATTTAGCTAGTAAGGTCACGTGACGTCAAGTTTGGCCTTTGTATGTATTTTTAATGTTTGTAAAGTAAGCAAGACATTTCATCGGAGTTTGGAATAAAACCCGCTTGAATTTACCTATTGGTTTAGCTTTTGTTTTAACGTACACTACCCCGTGTTTAAGTGTCAAAAAGTTCCAACAAAGAGTTGTCTCAGACTTTAGACTTATACGTTATTGTAGATTGGATAAGCATTTTACAATCTTATATAATAACGTCTAAATACATATCTTGCACGTGTCTATTTATCAAATTAAATTGCAACGTCTTTATTTAAATTGTAAAGTACAGCGATGATGTTAAATATCCAAAAGGCAAAAGCAAACGTTTTCCTGGATTATGGACTAAAACAGGCTTGCAGAGTACGAAAGCACCTGTAATGCTAATTTATTTCTATTAAACGGAAAAAAAACACAAACAAAATTGATTATTACGCAAGCAATTGGTTTCACGGTAAAAAATGTTGCGCAATGTGCGCTTTTCCTGGTTTTCTTGTTTTTAATGATCTTAAATCAAATACCAGAATAATTAGAATATATACATTATGCTTATTAAATATGACCTGCATGCAATCATGGCATTTTTATTCGAACACAGGATCCTTTGTTTACAGAAGGGACAGTTTATAATTATAAATCGCATGTCTGGTTGGACAGTAAAATAATCAAATTATAATGTACCAGCAAACTACGAACAACATTTCGAATACCTTACTTTGTAACCCGAATCAAACAAAAAATGATGTATGTATTATTATATTCATAAGCAACACACGTTGTATTATGATATTGTTATTAAATACTTCAAACGAATAAAGGTATTAACAAAGCCTGTGTAGCAGGTCATTTTAAATAGCTTTCTGTAGATTATTTCCAGGCTCAACGTGTAATTTGAATGTTTTATCAGCACTTTATTTATCCCTTTATATATATATATATACAAATAAAGTATTAGAATGTTCTCCATAATGCTTTTAATATATGTAAACAATTATTATCTTGAAAAAGCCGTAAGTGTTACGTTCAAATGAACGGGCATGATAACGTCACATAAACATGTGTACAAAATATTTTTAAATATGATTTTTGTACGTAGGCAAAGTTTAAAAAACGGAAACAGCGTTTCATGTATTTGCTGATAGATTCCGTAACTTATTGCGTTTAATCAAGCTTTGAACTGGATAACGATCACTTAAAATCCCAAGTTTTAAGCAATTGCAAATAACAAAAATAATAGAGTTATGTACAGTAATTGTCGTAAACATAGTTGATTCATGAATATATGCTGTTATAAAATTGTTGTAGTCAGTCGGTCGTACAATTGTTAAAAATCACTTTAAATTTAAATATGTGTGGTATTAAATTTAATATTGTGTATTCAAAATTTAGTTTGAACATATATATTTAAGTTTGATTGTATCGAAAGCCAAACGCTAATTGAAACCTTCTCGAGTCCATTTTAGTGGAATCAGTACTGATTGTCTTTTTGGGAAGATATAGAGAATACATGGAAATACAAAAAACAAATCGATAATGTGATACTCTTCTTCGTAAAAAATGAAAAGAGAAATGCAGCAGCAAAACAAAAACTAAATTTTATTTCTCTTAATGGCAACTTAAATATATTGCTTATAACAATAACTGTACAACGAAATACACATCCATTATCTGTTCTTACTTCCCTTTAACAACATCCATTTTTTGTTTGTCCATCCCTATTATCGAAGTGTATTTTAAACCACACTATTTTTTAATAGCGTCTGTATCGAATGCTAACCACTCTGACTGAAAACCCGATTTACAAAATCGTAATCCTGCCGTAGCGAATTATTTTATTCCTATCGAAATAAACAATTGTGAATGTCAAACACACAATCCGATATACATATATGATTCGTTCGATGTTTTAAGGTAGCGCACCTCTAATGGGCACATATCCAAATATAATCTAATCAATTATTTTCTTAATCAGCATCATTTCACTGAACTACATGCAAATTTGTAGGTTGGCTTTCCATGCTTTTTAAGAAAATATACCGATTTGTTCAAAACCACCCCCACGCTCGGCTTTTGTCCAGTTTATTTTCACCCCTGGGGTATATAAAAGTTCCATAATTCATTCAAATTTCCAAATATGGGCATGCAGTTGGTGTGTACAGATGCTGTAAAGGTGTTTAAAGTTTAAACAAGATGAAATAAGTATTCTTTTACAGACATTTATGTTTTACAAATTTTTATCTATGGAAGAGCGCCATGAAATGTAAGTGATTTCAGCCAAGTAAAAATTGGGTCGGTTAAAAACAAAGTGTCATAAAATTCAAAATAGTATCATTTAAGTCATATTTTAAACTTAGTTTTTATAGAAACGCTATATACAGCAAAAATACAAAGAACTAGACAAATTTACCGTTTACTTTTTGAAATAAAAATAAAAATGCAACATGCATGGTTCGTATTTTCAACAGTAAATCACCCAATTGCGCCTTAACGTTGTTTTTATTTTAATAATTGAAGAATGTGCATAAAAATTGCAACATATTTAACAATAAATATAGCTTATATGTCATATTAAATCAAATTACGTTAGAAAATAAATAAAACGCGTCGCAAAAAACTATACGTCGTCGGCAGGATTCGAACCTGCGCGGGAATATCCCAAAATATTTCTAGTCTATCGCCTTAATTACTAGGCTACGGCACCTAATAGTAGGCTCTTCAATCTTCGAAGAAATCGCAGGAAATCATTAGAGGTGCGCTACCTTAAAAATATTTTAAAAATACTGTTAAAAGTTAACACCACCACGTCAAACTTATTGTCCATAAAATCGTGAGAGAAACTAGTATATTTCGTCTGAGAAATGACGTCAAACAAGATACGTCATACATATCGTAATCAAGTTAATGAAAATAATAAATACGGAAAACTGGTTATGTAGTATATTTTAAAGAAGAAAACAAGAGTTCCGCGGTCGGAGATGACCGCATTGAAGCCGGATTTTTGATTTAAATGACAGGAAAGTGCCTTTCGTGTTTTTGTCAATGCAATACTTAAATTACTGAAATATTGTTCAAAGGTCAAAATGAAATGTAAGTACTTTTCAAGGCATGAGCAAACCTTGTGTTATGTTTTGAATGCATGCATATACATGAACAACAATAACATTCAAGGTCACAGTGACCTTGACCTTCAATGACCTTAAAATGACCAATTGTCATCTACTAGTGCTGGCCAACCTTCATGTCCAGTTTGAAGACTGTAAGTCCAAGCATAAGAAAGTTATACCATGAAATAAGAATTTTAACATTTTTACATTCAAGGTCACGGTGACCTTGACCTTAAAATGACCAGTGGTCATCTACTAGTTCTGGCCAACCTTCATATCAAGTTTGAAGACTCTAGGTCTAAGCATACCAAAGTATTAACAACTTTAACATATTTACATCCAAGGTCACAGTGACCTCGACCTTCAAATGAATGACCTTGAAATGACCAGTGGTCATCTAAGTGTGCTTGCAAACCTTTACGTCAAGTTTGAGATTCTAGGTCCAAGTGGTCATCTTCTAGTACTGGCCAATCTTTATTTCAAGTTTGAAGACTCTAGGTACAAGCATACCAAAGTTATAACATGAAATAAGAACTTTAACATTTTTACATTCAAGGTCACAGTGACCTTGACCTTCAAATGAATGACCTTGAAATGTCCAGTGGTTACTTACTAGTTCTGGCCAACCTTCATGTCAAGTTTCAAGACTCTAGGTCCAAGCATACCAAAGTTATAACAACTTTAACATTTTTACATTCAAGGTCACAGTGACCTTGACCTTCAAATGAATGACCTTGAAATGTCCAGTGGTTACTTACTAGTTCTGGCCAACCTTCATGTCAAGTTTCAAGACTCTAGGTCCAAGCATACCAAAGTTATAACAACTTTAACATTTTTACATTCAAGGTCACAGTGACCTTGACCTTCAAATGAATGACCTTGAAATGTCCAGTGGTTACTTACTAGTTCTGGCCAACATTCATGTCAAGTTTCAAGACTCTAGGTCCAAGCATACCAAAGTTATAACAACTTTAACATTTTTATATTGAAGGTCACAGTGACCTTCACCTTCAAATGAATGACCTTGAAATGACCAGTGGTCATCTGTTAATCCTGGCCAACCTTCATGTCAAGTTTGAAGACTCTAGGTCCAAGCATACCAAAGTTATACCATGAAATAAGAACTTTAACATTTTTACATTCAAGGTCACAGTGACCTTGACCTTCAAATGAATGACCTTGAAATGACCAGTGGTTACTAACTAGTTATGGCCAACCTTCATGTCAAGTTTCAAGACTCTAGGTCCAAGCATACCAAAGTTATAACAACTTTAACATTTTTTATATTGAAGGTCACAGTGACCTTGACCTTCAAATGAATGACCTTGAAATGACCAGTGGTCATCTGTTAATCCTGGCCAACCTTCATGTCAAGTTTGAAGACTCTAGGTCCAAGCATACCAAAGTTATACCATGAAATAAGAACTTTAACATTTTCGAGCACGCCGCCACCCCGCCCGCCCCGCCCGCCCCCCCGCCCGCCCGCCCCCCGCCCGCCCGACAACATCAATCTATAAGCCGAGATTTTTTCGAAAAAAATCCGGCTAAAAAGGATGATATATAATATTACGATACAATTCATGATGCGCCCCAATAAAGTTCTAAGGTCAGATATTAGAACATGTGAATCGTCACAGTGTGCGTAGGAATACACTACTTCCTGTTGACCGGAGACATGACAATTTATTCGACCCTGCTTTATTTGGTCAATGTTTGCAACAGAGGCAGAAACAATAGCATGGTAATCGTCATAGCGTGCGTAGGTATACACTTTCCTGTTGACAGGATATAGGGACATGTATTCGACCCAGCTTTATTTGGTCAATGTTTGCAACAGAGGCAGGATAAAACAAACCGCCCCCCCCCCCCTAATAGCGATCGAAACATCGACCTCCCGGTCGTTAGGCGGACATCCTATCCACTACATATTCAAAATGGGGGGGGGGGATTAGTTATTTGTCTTTACTCTAAATACTGTGTTTGCAGAAACACATAAACGCGCTTTCGTCAGAAGAACACATTTCATGGAATTTTAGAAATCGCCAGCTAAGCTTAGTTAATGGTTTGATAGTAATCAACAATAATCAGTTAAATGTTACCACATTAATAATAAAAAATATAAGCTCAATAAAATTTAGTATTTTGTGTTGTTGCCTCTTAATTCGAAATTGTCTTATATAGTATTCGAATATATATATTAAACGATGTTAATTGTCTAAATTGTTTCATCACACTCATTGATTGTGTGCTGTTGAGACATTAGAAGTCTGCATATTTAATTTAACTATTTTCCTGAAGATTCTCTATATGTACATATAATTTAGTGATCAATACATATATGTTTTATATGTTATTTTAAATAGTCGAATATTTAAGCTTTTTCTTTAATTTAGATTTTGTTATTTCGATGGCGTTCGTTTTTGACCGTTGTTTTTCCTCTCCAAAAAACCTTTGTTAAGAAAGTCTTAAACCTTTACGCAGACCACACATGATTTTTCATTGATTAGTGATAGTGTATATCGTGTATAAATTTCGAAAAAAAGACACATATATGATGATTTTAGTGCTTAAAAAGAAGAGAAAGTAAAGCATTGGCAATGTTCGCATCACGTTTTTAAATAAGATAAACTGTTAACTTTAAATGGCACGTTGCTGTTTCATTAGTAGGCGTCTTGGTACTTACAAAACTCGGGAAATCTCGCCAAATACATTGTCTATGTAACAAAAATACAATCACATTAAATATTATCATAACTAATGACCACGCAACTCATAAAATAATAGAAAAGTATAAGTAGAGAAAATAAATATAAAAACGGGCATGTTGGAATTTGAATACTGTTGAAGATGTATATAACTGTACCCGATAACTTTGGCAATCAATGTTGTTCGAAATATGAAACATTTATTCTAAAAGATGTTTTATTTTCATTTATTTATCAATACTTAGGTAGTTGTTTCGCCGCTTAATAAGGAAAAGGAACTTTATCCTTATTTTTAATTCAAGAAGTATAACAAAATGATTTTGTGTTTATCTTTATCATAAATTAAATACCAACGTATCACAAATCGTTTAAATACTAAAATGCATAATTACTACTAAATTGTTACAATAATAAATGCTGAAAATACAACATTTCCACGGATCGAGCTTCATGAAGCGTATTATATATAGTAATTCATGTAATAATTGCTTGAGTGAAATGGAGGCTTTAGGCGTGACATTCACCGGGATAAATTGACATACATGTATTGTGTACTCCCATTGAAAGTAAACGTCAGGTGGGCTGTATCGAGGTAATGCAGTTTAATTATTCGCACCTCAAACTGTGTTCACCATAAATCACGATCGTGTGTAGCATCGCGCCTTTAATAACATCCCTTTGTAACTTAATACAATGTGTCAGGCAATTGTTCAATACAATCTTAAATGTCAGATATAAATAGATATATTTATACATAAGAATGTGTCAGGCAATTGTTCAATACAATCTTAAATGTCAGATATAAATATATATATATATATATATATATATATAAAATATATATATATATATATATATATATATATATATATAGATCTATATATATATATATATATAGATATATATATATATATATATATAAATATATATATATATATATATATATATATATATATTTATATCTGACATTTAAGATTGTATTGAACAATTGCCTGACACAATGATTAAGTTACAAAGGGATGCGATTAAAGGCGCGATGCTATATATATTTATTTATTTAGATATTTATTTATTTATATATATTTATATATAAATTTATTTATATATATATATTTATATATATATATATATATATATATATATATATATATATATATATATATATATATATATATATATATATATATAATTCAAACATATATCGCTAAACACGTTTGGAATTCAACCAAATAATATTCAACTATTCAAACGGAAACAGATCCAAGTTCTTGAAAAACGAAGATTTTATTATATTTGTTAGATTTGAAGTGTAGTTTTGTTCGCAATATGGATACAATGAAGTACGAATGGGTATCTTACCAGAAGATATATCTCGATCTATTTTACAGAATGTGTATTCTGAACCATTGTTAGACATATTAAATGATTTTTTATAAATGACGTGTTTTTCAATATTGTCAACGGTAATTATTATTTAAGAAATGTGTTAATTTTATCAAAGTTGTGTAAATTATGCATTACTGAAACGACTGGAAGAAATACATAAACCAAATTGAAAATTACAAATCATAATTTCACATTTGTAATATGTACTGTATTAAAGCACTGAACATTTCTTACAGTTCATATAGGTCTGGCATTCCTTCAAATGCACCGTCGTCTATGGATTCGAGTTGATTTGATGATACAGATCTGTTACAAAAACAAATCGTAATCTTAAGCAACGAACGATACCTATACTTCAACTAAATACTTTAACAAATATATTAAATAAGCTTAGAATTTGTTTAACATTCGTCTGCTTATGTATTTATATGGAAAAGGATAGCAAGTGTCTATATTTAAAAACAAAATTTAGCAATATATACGAATATTTCACGATTTCATCAATAAACAGCATTATGCACATAATTTGACAAACAATTGTGCAATCATAAGACAATTAAACAACAAGAAATAACAATCTTAAATAAATAAATTATATCAAGCATATCATTGACTATAACATGTATACATGGACATCTGGACGGCATTTATTTCACGACATATCATTTGTCTATTGTAACTCACAGAATGCGTAGTTTTGCCAAGCCCCTGAACGTCGCCCGGGAAATGTTGCGTAATCGGTTGCGCTGAAGGTACCTGAAAAATTTCAACCAGCGCCATGTGATAAACCATTCAAATAGCATATTTCAACATATTTCAAATTAAACCGGTGGGAAATTAAAAGAACACCGGTAATAGCTGTGATTCAGGTACCTAAAGTAATAGCAAACAATGACTTATAATTACACATTCAAGTTATACAGGTAACACGTTTCGTAAGTGCGTCTTCTGGATTAAAAGAACACCAAAAGTAAACAAGTGTCATGATAATACAGTCAGCAGATGAAAACACACACAAACATTGAATGAACAAGTCTAGTTGTAAGTCAGTAGAGTGATCTCCAGCGTGCCACTGCTAAATAAGAGGTATACCTGTCTACAAAAACATTGAATGGACAAGTCTAGATCTAAGCCAGTAAAGTGATCTCCAGCGTGCCCCTGCTAAATAATAGGTATACATGTCTACAAAAACATTGAATGGACAAGTCTAGTTGTAAGTCAGTAGTGTGGTTTCTAGCGTACCCCTGGTTAAAAAGAGGTATACCTGTCTGCTGGTGGTTTTGTTAAACGCACTACGAACGTATATTTATATATAATGATAGGATGTGTGTATAAATAAGAGAAAATCATTTAATCAAACTGAATATGTTAATTGTACCATACATCATGTATTAATTTAACATAGGATTGAATAAATACCATAAAACTGACATGTTCTCAACATATATATATATATATATATATATATATATATATCATTAAAATTATAACGCTTTCTTGTCAAAATTAAATCAACGCAATCATGTTTTATATGATGATGATGATGATGATGACGACGACGGCGGCGACTACAACGACGACGACGACGACGATGATGATGATGCAGTTGATGATGATTAAAAGGGCGAGCATTCGCTGATTGCAGTCGGACATTTTTGTTATTTGATTTGATTAGTATCAGAAATATGCAAAACTAGCCTGTTGTTCCTTCTATATTATAACATGTATTTATTTAGGCGAAGAAAGTGATAAAAAGCACACACCCACGACTGCATGCATTGTTCAAGGTTCAAGGTTCAATATACAAGTGAAAGCATCATTATTCTTGCTTAATTACTGGACAAACATTCGCCACATGTTGGGAACTTGGGGGGCACTTTGGGTCACTTGTTTTTATGACACCCGTTTGGGTTATTTTAAAAGATTAACCAATGATAATCAAACGGTGTTAACTTGTTTTTACAAGTAGCAATTCACCTAAATATTGTTTGTGTATATTCATGTTTTACACATTAATTTCATAACTTCAAATGCTTTATAAGCGAAAAGAATAACAATCTTATGTTGGTGTTTTGTTTAAATAATATTTATTATAAATAATACAATTGAGTTAAATGTTTTGAAGATTTAAATGATTGTGGAAATTACAGTAATTTTCAACATAATTTGTATATATTAGCGTTATGCCAACCACCTTTGCCAACCAGTGGGCGGAGTCTGTCTGCAAAAAGCATGTGCTTTTGATTTTTATTTTGTTATCCTTTCTTTACCCGTAAAAGGTACCTTCACAATTAAAAAATTCTTTATGCTATTCCAAACTGAATAATACGATATTCGCTCTTAATTTTCGTTTTTTACAAGATACTTTCTTGTACATAAAAAAAAACATCAACATTTATTAGCATATAAGCATATGAAAATTGATTTTGCTAAAACATATAAACACATGCAGCGCACAAAATAAAATACATGAATATAAGGAAGTGTTAATATCGAGTTGAAACAGTAAGAAAAAGGATTCTTCACAGGAAACGGACTCGGGAGTGGCTCAATAAGACCCAGGCTTTCTATGCAATCAAGCTTTAAAATGTCGGTTAAAATAAATATTCGATGTATAAAAATATCCTGATTTAACAACTTACACAGAATCATGAATAAAATAAATATATTTAGCTGTTTATTGCCTACTGTAATGTTTTACAACCTGTTATTATTTGCGCTTCTAGGGTCGTTAAGTACCGCGACGTATATTCACACGTGTACTGATACCCTAACTCTTCGTGAAAAACGCTTTCCTCGATATGACATATACCGACTTGGCAGTAATCACGTGTATTTGACGAGATTTTACAAACTGCTACGCCGTAAAAAAACGTCGACCCAATAAAAAATGAAGTTCTAATTCTGGCATAACGAAAGATCCGCCCAGAAAATACAATTGACCAATTTAAAAAACACAAATGTATCAATCGGACATTTCAGCACGGCGCGCCAACCAATGAAATAAATGACGATTAGTTAAAGCTGGATATCGAAGGCTTGAATTATATTTCATTTTAAGAGATGAATACATCATTATATATAACGGAAATGAAATTTTGAAAATAATTGTAAAGGAGGCTTTCATTACTTATCTAAACATTAAGGCAGTATTGATCAATCGATTCTTTCATAAATTAATATGATATAAGGGGTCTCACGGCCTCTGTCAAAACGTAAACACCGTAAAGAAATTAATTTAATCTATTTAATTAAGTGTCTATAATAGCGAATCGGAGGTTCTTATTTTTTTAATTGTCTTAGTTTTGTCTGTATTCGCGAACATATTGAGTGATTGGTTTTATCAGTTCCTCCTCATATTTTTCTTTCATCGTTTTGAAAAAGATTCTCCATAGTTTTGTGATAAAAGAAAACAATATTGGATCTCTTATTTCTCGTAGTTTTAAGGTGGCATAATGTTCTTGAAAAGGTCCGTATAAACAAATACCCATGTATTATTTATACAGCTGCCTTAAATACTGATTGTGCATGTATAGGCATAACAGGTCTTCTTTATCAGCGTTATTTTTGCATGCATACGAACCTTGTGTCTATGAATTATCAAATTAATGATACGATTCAAATATTTATATAAAAAAAACACGAACTATTATGTGATGATAATATAGACAACATAAACTATTAAAACCTTCAAATATATTATGATATTATGATAATAATATATAAGATAACATTGCTTCGCTTCCTTTTATTGTGCAGGGACCATAGATCGCTGTATTGTTCTTCAGTCGTTTCGCGCGAGCATTCAGGTGCGGTTATTCGGGAGTTATCGATTTAAGGGCTTGTCAATACGGCGTACTTTAAATCTATAAATAGAACGTATCTGAATATAGTGCATATAAGCCCCGCCTTTCCATCGGTCTTCATCGCTACGCATGCGCAATGGAATAAGTGCAAACAAACGCAAAACAAACGCCTAAAAACGCTTAAAAACGGTTTAGAACGGTTAAAAACGAAATCGCTATTAATCGCAACCTTGCGGAACACAATCGCTAACTCTACTGTAAATAATATCATACAATATGAATGATATGTCTGATTGCAATATGAATCGTTTCCCAATATGGTTTCTCATGTTATTTCTAGTATTGGTATTTTAGGTCAACAATATAATCTACGAACGGAAGATATTAAATTAATAAAATACATATTTATATTAACAAGTATCGTTTCTTTAAAAACCACCTCATGGTGTTTCTTTCCTGCCAACCGTTACAGCTGCTATAGAGGATATAGTGTATACAGTGAGATTAATATTAAACAGAAAGAAGTGAAACTCCAGCAGCTGGAGCAGTATTGAATACATGAATTAATATTATACACAATTAAGTGGACCTTTATTTAAGGCAAGTGACCAATTGCCAAAAAAGCACAAAACAGCACAATACAAAACAACATACATAACACGTAAAACAAATAAAGCTGGGGTCACCGCCTAAGAACGGTCAATGCAAAGCATTGGGGGTTTAAGCCGGTTTAAGAGCGCTCAACCTCACATTTGGCCCAGCAATATTCATGATATATTTAAGTGTAAATAAAATTTAACCTCACAGCATTGTAACTCAAATAAAACAATAATAAAAAAGGAATCACAATCCATTCAATTTAATCACCATGTAATTACTCAATGGTAAGAAAGATACCAGAGCAACAACTCTTTGAGGGACGAAGAAATGAAACTACTTACAAGACTAGTGTCAAATACATTCCTTCTTTATAGAAATTGTTTTAGAAATATAGCATCATAAAGTTAATATTTCAGATCACCATCGCCCAAATACAGGAAAAAGCAGATATAATAGGTATAAAAGTTCCATTTTACATTGCTTGATTGTTTATGTGACTGTTAAATATAAATAAAAAAAGAAACGCCTGTCAGAGAGAAAATAAAATGAAAATTGAACGCTATACTACAACATTAATATTCGCATTTATTATTTAGTCAGTATCTATAATATACCGAAAAATACACCCTGAAAACCCTTTTCCACCAAATTTTACAGAAAGATTCATGTTATAAATAACCCCATTACTTTAAATCAAAAGAGAAACAAAATGTTAAGACTAACGTGGTTCCATGATGGGCTGTGTATAACGAAAATTCTTAATATTAATAACCAGATCCTTATTATTTATACAAACCAAAATAGGAACAGAGATTTTCTAACATTGTTATAAAACTGCGTGAACACATTTGTAACAACTACGCAACGTGTTTCACACACATGGCGTTGAAATACTCATACGGCGCTATTGTATAATAGTTGTGCGCATAGTGCACGTGTTACAGTGTAAAGGAGTCTTAAAGGAGAATTTTCCTTTAATATAGACGAACAACATATAACATACAGAAGTACCTACCAAGCTAGTAAAGTTATGTGACATCAGGCTTAGCTGTGTTGTTATTTGCATAGTTGTTATTGACTTAAAACTAGACGCGACTAAATATTCCAACCAATACATTTTACCGGAGTATGGACTAACTGCCGCTTGTTGTTACATTATCCAGTTGTACAGTGCCCTAACCAAGAGTTGCACCACACCATAGATTAATAATTATTTATAGATGGCATTTTACAAACTGAAATAAAAAGTGTCGTCTGAATAATTCACCTGAACGTGTAATTTAATCAAAAGTTACTGCTGCGCCTTCATTTATTTGTAAAATACAGCAGCCATGTTTAAGAATCCAACAGTCAAAATCAATTGGTTTCCCGGAATATGGCTTAACAAGTGATTATAGTATACATCAGCACCTATCGTGCTGATATAGTCAACAGCCCGCAGCAATTATCAAGTGCCGTTGATTTTTCATCCAATTGTTTGTATACGCTTTTTAACACTTAGTTGCCAGAGACTGAAACAAGAGTTTACCCGGATCTTTGATAAAACGTACGTAATTGAACATGTTTTAAAGTATTGAACGTGCGTCCACAAAGCCGGACTCCACTTATCCATTCTTGAAAATTTGTTGGGATTGTTTTCAACATGTTATTTGATATTAACAGAAGTAAAACAATTGGTAAAACAGCTTTTCCGAAACATGTAGAAAGCTATTAGATATCAAGAGAATTATAAGTAAATCAATATAAAAAACAAACATAACAAGCAATATATATTTTGAGTAACTAAGTTAGAACGCATTACTTCTATTTCTTTTTATATTTAACTGAAAAAACACACACACAAACGCAAACACGTGGCACCACGTTACAAAATGTTGCAAAATGAGCGCTTTACCCGGTTTTCTTGTGTTCAATGATCTTAAGTCGTAAACGAGAATTAGTAGAATGTATATGTTATGCATACTAAACATGAACTGCAATATATTATGTTATTTTTATTCAAACACAGAAGACTTTGCTTACAGAAGGGACAGTTTATAATTATCAATCACATCTGGTTGGACAGTAAAATGTTGTACCACCAAATTACAAACATTAGCTCGAATACCTTACTTTTTCGCCGAATCAAACAAGAAGATTATGCATGGATTAATCGATTAAAAAATTGTTGTATCATGATAGTGCCATTAAATACTTAAAGTGACGGGTCAGGGCTGAAAGGTACTTTAACGGCGGTTTAAAAGGTCATTTTATAACTTGTTCTTTAGATTTGTTCCATGCTCATCTCATAATTTAAATGCTTTATCAAAACCCTATTAATGCATTTATATTATGAAAAAATAAAGTGTAAGATCGGTCCTTTTAATTATTATATTTTATGTAAACAAGTAATGTCTAGAAAAAGCCTAAACGTTGACGTTGGAATAAATGGTCGGGCAGATCTTCGTCACAGGAACATGTGTAAAAAGAATTCCAAATAAGTTTATTTAAGTAGGCAAAGTTAAATAAATCAAAAGCAAGAACATCGTTCCAAAATATATTACACTTGCTGATTGATTGCTTATCTTACTGCGTATAAGCAGGCTTTTATATTTCGTAAACGCCCAAACACCATCCCAAGTTTCGAGCCATTGCCAATGATCTAAATACTAGAATTACATATTTAATTTCGTTAACATAGCTAATAAAAAAATATACACTATCATAAATATGTTTATTCAGTCGTACAATTTAAACCAAACTTTTACTTTAACTTAGTGTGGTTGTAAATTAATGATTGTGTATTAAAAATTAAGTTTAAAGCGACTTATTTGTGTTCGATAGCATCGAAGCCCAAATATCATTGTAACGCTGTCGAGTCCGTTTTTTGTAGAACCAGTAATCAGTGTATTTTTGGGAAGATACAAAGAACGCTCCCGCTCTGGGAATCGAATTGTTTCCCTCCCGGTCGCTAGGCGGACATTATATCCACTACCTATTTTAAATGTAGGGGTGAAAGATTCGTCTTTACTGTAAGTACTGAATTGCTGAAACACAGACAAGCGTTATCGTTATAAAAATATCATAACAATTTAGAGATCGCCACAAATAAATAACGTCACTGGATTGATGGTTAATAACGATAATAAGTAAAATTTTACCACAATGATACTAGTAAATATAAACTCTCAGAACTTTAGAATATTATTTGTTCAACTAAATTTGAATTCTTTTCATAGAATAATCGAATATTTATATGTAATAATTTACAAAATAAACAATGGTAACTATAAATATGCGTACGCTACACGCAGAGGATATCGTGCATTATATCCCATTTGTCAACATGTTAAAATGCAGCATTCAAATTGTGCCGTGTTTGATTGATACAATAGTTATTTCGTTATGTGAAAGAGATGATCACGACATACACTCAGTAAGCTTATTCTACAAAATATGTCTTAAACATTTTCGCCGAAAAGGAGTTAACTATAAGCATCAAACAGAAGAACAAGGGAATCGTAAATTACTGTATAATTGTGATAGGTTCTATTGCACGATATAGTTGCGTGATGTTTTCAAAGAGCCCGCGCCGCATCATACGAGTGCGAGTTAACCCCTCAAAACAACATTTTTATGTAATATTTTATTATAATATGCATACTCTTACACTTAGAAATACTGTATTCCTATAAAGTTTACAATAGTTAATAGTACAAATGCACAATTATATTTGCAATAATATGTTAGGGATTATAATACGTATGGATTAATATATTACTTTGATTGTCTGTTGGGTTGTATTACGCAATTGAATAATGTGATGTTGAGGAATTCGGAATTTATTTCCAGAAAAATGCATATTTAATGAAAGTATTTTGTAAAAGGCTCTCTCTCCCTTTCTCTCTCTCTCTCGACGGCGCTTAGCGAGATAGGCGCGACGTATAGAATAGATGGACGAGAGCATTCTCTCGCTATATGCCCTTCTCTTTCAGTCTTTTCTCTATCGCTCGATCTATATCTTTCCTCTCTCTCTCTCTCTCTCTCTTCTCTCTCTTCTTCTCTTCTCTCTCTCTCGCTACCTCGGTTCGCCGGCGCTCATCTATGTACGCTTTATACTTTAGCTTTCCCTAAAATTATGAATGTGTTATGTAGTTGGCTTTCAATCTCCTATTCGATTATCCTCTCAAGAAACCTTTGTAGAGAAATGGACCGATGCAACGAAAACAAATTATTTGTCGTTGAAGAGTGGTAGTGGCGTATGTATATCGTATTTCATTTCGAACGGATGAATATATTATGATATGGGTGATCGAAAGAGAGCAAGTATATCATTGACAACGTGCGCATGATGTTTTTTTCAAAAAGATCAACAGTCAACTTTAAACGGCATATGACTGTATCATAAATAGGTGCCCTGGTACTTAAACAACTCGGGAAATCGTGCCCTATATATATATTCTACAACAAACGGTATAATTACGTTGAATATTATCATAACTAATGACCACATGACGCATGCACATCCTAAATAGTAATCCGCCTGGTATACACAATCGTACACTTAAATAAACGTTTGTTGATGTGTCAAATACACAGGATAATGAAACATGAGGACTGAACGTTATTTAGTTATTGACCGCAATATTATATAAACTGTTTGCTTGTGAAGAATTTAGAGGCACATGAAAGTTTGAGTTACTCTAGTTATGCATGTACTCTACTAGCACGTGCAAATCTGTTGTCCAGAGAAACCTTTCTTCGGGACGTTTGTCACTTAAAACATGCGCACTTTAGGATGGAAGAAAATGATTGAAACGTTAGATTGCTTGATTTGTCACGTACACGTAATCAAACACATTTGATTGATGTTCACTTAATTCACCATTAAAATAAGAAATAATGAACTGGTTCAAAACGTATCAGGAAAAGCATTGTATAATTATAGCAGTGCTTAACAATCTAACACAATGTACCACATAACCTTCTATAAATATCTCTATTAATGTATCAAATAGCAATATTATCAATATAATTGTTCTAAAATATTTCTACTTCAAGGTATTTATTTTTGCGGCCGAACAAAACAAAAGTAATTAGTACCGGAATGAAATCGAATAAGGAACTGATAATTCCAATTAATAAATATGTGCAGATACGAAAATGTACCGCATGACATTTGACATCCTTTTGCATGTTAGTACGCAGTAAATATACATAGAGAATATTAAATGAGTTGTATATAAAGATTAAGTTTACCATGAGAGGCTTAGAACCGAGGTAGCGCGAGGTTTTCCGAGCGCTAACATGGTTTAAGTCGAGCATGATAAACTTGATCTTTATCCAAAACGCACATAATATTATATTAATCCTATTAATTCCTCCCTATTTTCCATTAATTATTATCAAATATCAAATATAAATTTTTGACGATTTTGTTTTCCTTAGTTGACAAAGTCAGATTCTCCAATTTTTGGAAAAATCCCAAATCTGATCTGAAAATAGTGATAGTTTTAAGCCCACGTTTATATGATCGTTGTTATACAATCGATTTTTATCTGGTAATAGGATAAATTCAAATATATGTCTACATATACATTTATTCAGTTTCTTTTTGCAGCAAAACAACTGTTAAACTGTTTCCCTTAATTTTCTCATTCCTTATTATAGCCCTATATAAATTTGATGTTCTAATTTAAACAATGTTGAACATTAATAAAATGTACACGATAACTTTGATAATAAACGTCGTTATAATAATAAAGAATTTATTCAAACAAGTGTACTTTTTTATTTATCAAGTATAATTATGTATTTGTTTTCGCCCCTAAATAATGAACAAGGACCTAACCCTTATTTTTCATTCATGCCGTATAAGAATATGAATTTTTCTTACTTGACTATACATTCTCTACGATTATATCACGAATCTTTTTACTACACAGCGAAAATAATGTTTAAACAGCTATTTTGTTAAGCCCGCATTCAACAAAATAATTATTATTACTTTACCCGCATCCACAAAACTCTTTATTATTTCTAACTAGTTCAAATAGTAAATGCTAATCATATAAAACTTTGTAACGAAACCTTATGACTCTTAAATAAGTAGTTATTCATTGTATTCATGGCATGTGGGAAATGGGGGCTTCAGGCGTGATAAACACTACGCTGGGTATGGTTCATATTCAATTGTTCGTGAAGTTAGTAGATCTCCGTTCACAATTCGGTAGAAATACTGATTAAGAAACTGGTTTCATTTGTCGTATTACGTTGCAAAACACTACTGGATACGTAAGGAGTTTGCCGCTAAATATGACGTATTTTTAATGACGCCTCTAATACTTATTGATACTTAAAACACATAGCACAATAGCTTCCAACATCCGCTCCTACCTTAAGTACCGATGACTATGAAATAATTAATTGAATATGGACAACGTTCATTTGCATTCAAAAAGCGGTAGAGACTCAATGACTGAGCGAGCCGGAAACTCAAAAGCTCAATCTTCATATGTCCATAATCATTAAATTATAAACATTGTAAATATTTATTAATGTGTGAGAAATAAATTGATCTAAAAATGCCATATATGTGTAAAACATATCGCAAACATAATCCAATAAGTTTTAAAATGTCAAATTGCACACACTATTTATTGAAAGCTATACCTGAAGCTTTCGTCCGTGTACTACGGACTTCATCAGCAGCATAATATCTAAGGCTCTATCTACTGGGACACGGGTTATACCATGCTTCAAGACTCTAACACATATACGAAAATCAAACGAGAACCCACTAATAAATTTAAGAACAAAATATCAGACTGATTGAAGGAAATGGAATATGATAATGCCATTGATTGGAAGTTGCATAAACAGCTGTACCCGATGACTGATTCACCACCGAAATTATATGGACTTCCAAAGATGGTCGGGAAAACAGAACACGTTGTGAAGAACTCCAAACATTTCCCAACACTCATAAAAAACAAAAAGGTGGACGAGGACGAAGTTTTGATATCATATGACGTAAGTGCACTTTTCACAAATGTCCCAGTAGATAGAGCCTTTGATATTATCCATAATAAACTACAGTGGATCTGGAGCTGAACACTAGAACTACTATGTCTCCAAATCAGGTCACCAAGCAACTAGGTATGTGCCTTAATTGCACATATATTGTGTTTTATGATAATTTCTACCAACATATACATGGCGCCGCTATGGGATCTCCGGTTGTCGCCGATAGTGTGCAACTTATAACTGTAGCATTTTCAGGAACAGGCTTTCCGCACATCCCCACACCCACCAGGCTGGTGGTTCCGCTACGCTGATGACACCCATACAAAACAGAGGGTTGAACATGTCGAGGAGTTCACAGAGCACATCCACTCCGATTACACCGACATTGAGTTCACGAAGGAAAAGGAAGAGAACGGTTCACTAGCTTTCCTTCATACTAATACAATCAGAAAACCGGACGGCAGCTTAAAAATCATTATCTACAGAAAACCGACACATACATACCAATATCTTGATTTCAACTCCAACCATCAGAATGAACACAAACTGTCAGTAGTAAGAACTCTTTTAGGCAGAGCTAAATCAATAATAACAGAAGAACATGAAGAATTGCATCAGGTCGGACAGACTTTATAGCAGTGCCACTATCCGGAATAAGCAGTGAATAAAGGAAGGGAACAGACCAGCAAATCCAAGTCCGGTACTGAGAGCAAGAGAGTACCAGGGCAAGCCAAGTCTATGGGCAACGTTGTCCTTCAATATGTTCAAGGTACCTCTGAACAGTTGAAGCGGTCCTTCATTAAACACAACATCAACGTATCATTTAAGCCACATTACACTCTTAGACAAATGCTAATTCACCCTAAGGACAAACCAGACAAGAAAGACACCTGCGGACTTATCTACCATATCAAATGTGATGGCCGCCCAAAGGGCCAGTGTTCAAGGACTAGATTGGGGAAACTGAAAGAAATTTAAAGCACAAATCATGGAACACAGAAGAGCGAGTTCAACATCATCTGATGTCTCAAGGCACATACATGATTGTAAACCGGGCCACGCGATCACAATGGAGAATGTTAGGATTCTGGACTGTGAGCCATCTTGGTTCGAGAGAGGGGTCAAGAAGGCTTTTTAAATCCGTGCACTAAGACTGGCGCTAAACAAGTACGGGGTACGCTACCAACTTTCGCACACCTGGCACCATACGTTAACATCGCTCACCCCGACAATTAGCGGTGTTAACGTTTCCTAACAGTAGAAATTCATTCTTCTGATGAAGTCCGTAGTAAATGGACGAACGCTTTAAGTATAGCTTTCAATAAATAGTGTGTGTAATTTGACAGTTTAAAACTTATTGGATTATCATGGAATCCACAGTCAAACTTTCGTCGAAAACTACCGCAAACTGTGTTGCTCAGGACATACGAATTCATATCACATGTTTATGGTATGAACCATGACATTACGAAGCAATTGTTATCTCGTTGATATACTGCCAAACTCGACATTCTTTTTCGAAATAATAACGTGTACACAAAAATTATCTACAATATACTATATACGTATATGTATAAATCGTAAGATTGCGTTTTGGCTGCACAGCATTACATTTGACCAGTGATTTTAATGTTTTAAAATATTGTATTTTACTCAATGTATATAATCATATTTATTTAATTATTATTTAAGGTGATTGCATAAGAAAAACTAATGATATTATCGCACGTGCATATATATTAGTAAACGTAGTACAGTTGGACAATTTACAAGCTTAAGAAATATATCTTTCTAAAAACGTTTGTTTTATGGCCGATACATATAAATATACGACAAAATACACAAGTTAATAACACATTGAAAGGTCGAATATACCAAATACTTAAAAACAGAGGTGAAAATAAATAAATTAAACCGGTTTAACGAACAATCCTTTGCATTTACTGTAACCTTTACCGTACCCTTGCGCTTACCCAAGCTTTCATCATTGTTATGGTGCTTTGTGTTATGCATGCTCTTACTCGTATAATACATACTACTCTTCACATGATATTTCTGGATTTTTATATTTGCAGTATTTTAACAAAAGCTGATCTTAATGAAATCACCATTTAGAACGCCATAGGACAGCTTCTTATAGAGTGAAAGGTATATTTTTGGAACGTGTGATAAATCGTGCTGTGTGATGTTATATGACAACCTAATAAATCCATTAAAACGGCAACAGTAAAACACAACAATCACATATGGGTATCTGTTGATACTATCGTGGCGGTTTGCATAATGCATGTACCATTGCAAACACCGTTGGGGTATTAACGCCGTAGAAGACACGAACAACCTAAAGTGATGTCAGTATACAGGCCTCAGATGCTATGGTTAAAATAACATTTATTTCGTCGTGAAAAACAGAAATAAGTTTTGAGGACGAATATCGACGTTTAAAAAAATATTGCTTGGTCGCATTTACGAATCCAGTGTAGTGTGATGCGGATATAAATGACAAACTAATTTATGGCATTATAATATAAATCAGAAAATTAAACGAAGAGCCAAAAGGGACGAGTTATCTATCAAACACGGATGCTGACAGCGGGCGAAGCAAAGTCATTAGCTACGATTATGGGTTAATATGACGCTTATGTGAAACCGAAATAGAACAAAGTGTTTGCTAAGTATAGATGTCAATGCAAAGTGCAGTAAAAAGTGAATATGCAGAATAATTCATCACTGATCTGACAATATAATAAAATACTGTGGCATGAACATGACGGACAGAACTATTAAGCATTTGGGAAAACGTGCATGAAGTGTCGCGAAAAGGCGTAAAAGCACAGGTAAAACCAACGATAAGACAGTTCATGAACTAGAGTATGATGACTATGTATTTGATGCTTTATTTGTTGGAGCTGTTGATAGTCCAAATAATCAAAAGCCAGATTTATTTTCCTAGGAACTTTCAATAAATGGAAATAACATACAGTTTCAATTTGACACGGGTTCTTAGTGTAATGTACAGTCAAAATGAGACCTGAAAAAGCTGTCAATTAAACAAGCATAAAAGAAAACTTACTGATTTGCATTCATTTTCCGGACTCATAATTTGGCCGTTAGATATAGCACTTGCCCTTAACGCTTCAGGGCAAAATACACTGCGTTCAATGTTATATGGTCAAAACCAGATCGCAGTCGGTGATCAGTGGTGAGACGTTGGAAAAGATAGGATTGCTTAAGTGGATAAAGTCTATGGAAAGATGGATGTTTTTGAAGGCTTAGTTTGTTTACCAGGCTTATTTCATAGAAGAAATATACATAAAAGTAAAACATGTTGTTTAGCCAGTGCCTAAGGTACCAATTTCCATGAAACAAAGTCAAAGATGAGCTTCAAAGAATTTGGTCTCTAGGCGTTATAACACGACAAATTAACCAAGTGTGTGAAAACATTCGTGGGAGTGACATTAATCCCTATTGATGTAAAAATTTGCAACGAGCAGCGGCATCTGAATGAAGCAATATTAAGAGAACATTATCCGACGAAAACAGTGTAGGATATAGTTTCACAGATGCCAAACACGAAGGTATTTAGCACTCTAGATGCAACAAGTAGGTTCTCGACTTAATAAAAATTAGATAAAGAAAATTCAAAACTTACAACGTTTCAAACACCATTTAGATAATACACATTCTTAAAACGTCCGTTTTGAATTAAGACTATTCCGGAAATGTATCAGCGTGTCATGACAGTGATGACACAGGATCTAGAACATACAAAAATACTAAAGCGAGGTTTAAACCGGATGACTGTTTTTAAGTAAATGCCAGCTCAGAATGAAGAGGTCCATTATGTCGGTCATACAATCAGCGAAAAAGGGACTTGATGCAGACCCTGACCTGTTAAGGACTGCTCAAGACATGGATATATCTCAACATAAAAAAGAAGTTCATACATGTCTAAGCTTCATTACATTCCTGTAGAAATGTTTTCCAAATATGTCAGAGATAAGTGCGCCCGTTCCAAAATTGTTGGAAAAGGACATGGACTGGCAATGGGAAGCCACAAGAAGAAAGCTTTAAAAAAAAAAGAAGAAAATTACATCGACAACACCTGTTTTAGTTTTTTAGAATCCAATTTATGGTCTAACGTTGAACGTAGATGCAAGTGCAATTGGACTTGCATCCAGTGCATTGAATTCCAACAGAGTAGAGATAATTCAAAGGGACTCTTGCAATTGTGTTTGGTTGAATAAATTATACCATTAGTTGTATAGACACGAGTTTACAGTATAGATGAATCACACGCCTCTGGAAGGTATTTTCCGTTAATCGATAGTGGAGACTCCATTGCGTATTGCATGATTTCGCTTGCAATTACATAAGTATGACTTCAAGGTAAAATATAAGTCTGGTAAATTTATATTTGTGGCGAGAATTAAATTACCAGATACTGAGGACAAAATACCTGATATTGAAGATGAGGACATGCATTGTATAAAACCCTTGATTGAGAAAGGATGGTCAGAAAAGAAGTATCAGACTCCATTAAAGGCTCAGACACAATCCTGCATGAATATGTTAATGGAATTGTATACAAAGCGTTAAAGGTTATACATGTATAGCCCTGTACATAACTGAGATGATATTTGTTAATCCATATATTCACATTTGCATTACAGTATTAAAGGGGGCGCCTTTTTGTGTTAGGCATACTGGCTTATCAGACTTTGTCTTGAGCTTAGTTCAGTATGATTGGATATTTAGCGCGAGTAATCAGCTAATGGTCTGATCTATACTACTCAACCAAATGTCCGTTTCGGTGTTTTAGTAATGCTGGGGTTAACCAATTTATGCCTAGTGGACTCTCCCATCCTGCTAAATTGGATCAATCTATTTCCAAAATTAGGGATGTCTAGTATATTAATGTCTTTATTTAGAATATTTCTTACAGAAATTCTTTTAAGCAAACAGTGCAGACCCTGATGAGACGCCGCATCATGCGATGTCTCATCTGGGTCTACGCTGTTTGCGAAGGCCTTTTTTTCTAGACGCTAGGCATACATGGGTTAAGGTAAATGTTTAGCATTTCCATATCACTGAATCGACTGCATTTTAACAACTTAAATTCCACACATGTTTGGAGTCATTGTATTAAGTCACTAAGTAAGTGTGAATTAAGTAGTCGAGCATAATGATATGGCTCTGTAACTACTAGTTTTTTTTTGTTTTTTATCGCCACCTTTGTACATAACTGTTATAATGCCTTTTTTAAGATCATCTGGACATTATTCGTACAATGCCATTGCGTTGAAGTGTTTTTATGACCTTTAACAATAAGTGCCGCCGGTTGTCACATTGGGTCAACAATTTATGCATAATAATGGGGTCAAAGCCCCAACTACACATTGGGTCTGACCCAGTAAGTTGATGTTGTGAGGTTTAACCTCTTCTGCCAAAATTTACTGATATATATAGGTATACATGTTCTATCAAAGCAAAAGTAAGTCAGTTGAAATCCTGTGATTCCTCCCAGCACCACTATTTCTGGTAGGTCCCAATATGTGGGTATAAGACTACAGACCCAATAGGTGGACACGTTTAAGAATATATATATAATGAAATAGTTTGCGTATAAATATAATATAAAATCGTAAGCGTGTTTTCCTTCGAGTTTACACCTGTAAACTAAAACAAGTTCACCATGTAATCAAAGTTATAATATATACTGTTTGGACGTTGATGTTGACACTTTAATTAAAGTTCAAATTGAACTTCCCCCTTTTCCAATTTGGAAATACAATAATCTCTAATGCACTCCACTTTTACGAAAAGCTATTGACTTATTTTGGCGATAAATTTTACTTTTTATTAGAAGCAAAGGAATAGTAGTCAAATGTCATATTTCATTGGAATTATATTAAAATATTACACGCTTTGCGTTCATTTTCTTCACTCATCATTTAACCGTTGGATATGATAACACAACCATTAACGCTAAAAGACAATTCGTTAAAATGTGTATGGTCAAAATCGTATCAGAAGCGTTGTAAAGTGGTGAGACATCGGAATATTTATAAAGAGGTTAAACTCAATATAACAAAACATGGATGCATAAAAAGGTTTATGTTGTTTACCCGGCTCATATAACATAATACTAGACCAAAAGTAAAGCCTGTTGTTCAACCTGTGCCTTAAGTATCAATTTCCATGAAACAAAAGACTAAAGCGAGTATTAGACAAAATGCAGCAATTCAACTTAAAACTGATTTTAAGAAAATGCTAGTTCCGGAATAAAGAAGTCCATTATGTGGGTCATAAAATCAGCCAAAAGGGACTTGAGGCAGACCATGAAAGGTCAGAACTGATCAATACATGGTTAGACCTAAAAATAAGAAAGAAGCACCCGCATGTCTAAGCTTCATCACATACCTGCAGAAATGTTTGCCAAATATGTCAGAGAAAAGTGCGCCAATTCGAAAATTGTTGGAAAAGGACATGCAGACTGGCAGTGGGAAATCACAGGAAGAAAACTATAACAAATAAGAAAATGACATCGACAACACATGTTTTAGTTTTTTAGAATCCAAGTTAGAGTTTAACGTTGAACGTAGATTCTAGTTCATTTGGACTTGCAGCAGTCTTTCAGCAAAACGAAAAATAAACTGCATATTCATCCCGCGCATTGAATCCAACACCGTAGAGGTCATTTCAAATTGAAAAAGGGACTCATGCAATTGTGTTTGGTTGAAAAAAATATACCATGAGTTGTATGGAGGCGAGTTTACAGTAGAGGCGGATCACAAACCTATTAAGAGTATTTTCAAGGTGAAATATAAACCTGGTAAAACTATGTTTGCGTCAAGAAATAAATTACCAGATACTCAGGACAAAATACCGGATATTGATATCAATCAAATACAGTTGCGTGCTAATTTACCTATGTCTGAGTTGAAATATAGGGTGTTGACATAAAGCTTCTGAACAAGATGAGGACATTCGATATATCAAACCCTTGATTGAGAAAAGATGAGCAGAAAATAAGTACCAGACTCCATTAAACGCTTAGACACAACCTCACGAAACTGTTGATGGAATTGTAAACAAAGCGTTATAGGTTATAATCCCAAAACGGCTACAACGTGAAATGTTGCACATTGTGCATCGAACACATCAATGTTTAGTAGCATGACACAAGAGAGCATGCGAATTTATGTTCTGGTTCGTATTGATGAGAGACGTAGAGGATAATGTTGAGAAATCTAAAATTTGTGCACTGAACACTAGTAAAATGAATCATAAAGAGCCGTTGTTGCCCAGTGAAATGTCTGATAGGCCGTCATCAGAGATCTGTGAAGATGTGTTTGAATAACAAGGCAGACGTTATTCGTTGACTGGACTATTTTTCAAAATGACCAGAAGTTGAAAAGCTCGATTGGTTACGTTCAGGAAATGTCATCGCGTATCTGATTTTTTTTTAGCGATTTGGCTACATTGATGAACGTGTTACGGATAATTGACCGCAATTTACTTGTGGTCAATTTAAGGAATTTGGCGCAGAGTGACAAGCATACACCATCGAGAACGCGTTATATTCAAAGAATGGGACAAACTGAAAGATATGTTCAAACAATAAAGCACATGCTTAAAAAAAGTGAAGATCCCAACAAGACATATATTGTGCGAAAGACTTTACACTTTGATGTCCAAAGAAACAGTGAACATGCGTATTAAAGGTTGAAAAAAACTGATCATTCAATTAGAAAGTTTATTATTGAATTACTATGCAATATATGTTTTAGAAAGAACAGCCTTATGGCTAAGTACTATGCTTTCAAAACCATTGAAAACATTGTATACGTTCTTGAATCTCAGAAAAAGGGGATGTTACATATGTTATATTGCAATGTTTATGTTTACCAGTCTGTAACGTGTTTTACAAGATTTAAGTCCCTTGGATACTTTTTTTATAAAGATATTTATGGTTCAATATATTTTTTTTTAAAACGTTACAGACCATTATTAAAGTCATTAAAAAATTATTTGGTTTGTATAGCATTGTAGAACGCAGAACGTTCGTATTTTATTAAAATGTATGGTAATCATAATCTTCATCATTTAACACAACAGCACCTATATCGTCAACATCACCATCGTCATCATCTATGTTTTTTACGCAGCATCACACTATCAAATTTTACGAGATCTTGATTATTTTGCACATTATAAGCATTAAACTAAGCTACACTTTATAAACTATACATTCAAGTCCTATATCTATAACAACACAATTAAAATACTAGGCCGGTTACTAATCTAGCTAAAGTCCTTATGATATTAACCTAACCGTATATTGAAAAACTGCTTACAGTTTATTTAGATTAACCTTTACACTAAAACAAATGACCTTCATTAAAAAGAAGCGCCATTTAGTTTAAATATTGTTTGATGTTAAGTTATAATTAATCAACCGTAAACACAATCAGACAAACTGTGTTTTTACATCATTAAACACATAAGAATACCATCATATACATATTTAATGATTTTGATGCAATCGTATTACATAAACTGATTGTATTTTCACCAGGAAGCTTCAAAAATCAATTTTTTATAATGCATGGACGAAATGTTCTTATTATGTTAAATATAATATTGCAGGAGATTATTTTATTGATACCAATTAATAATTCATATATTTGTATTTCACACTGCAACACAGTTTGGTTGTTATTTCTCATAAGCCAACTGATTTAAGAGGGAAAACAATATATTGTAATAGTTAAATACAGATATATCTTAAACAATGAATTGAGTTCTCATGTCACACATACACTCCATTCCACTGTTGTACTCACTAAACATGTTCCCAAATAGTCAGGTGCGTAAGTATAAGTGATATTAGTATATAATTTGCAGGGCTCTAGCGAGCATACGTTTAAGTTAATTGCGGCGCAAGTGTAAAATAAAACAAAACTTACTTAAAGGCCTAACATCTCCGAGTATGTGAAAAAAATATTCAAACTATCAAGGTCCACTTGCTCATAATTTGTTTCACGACTCTTAAGTATAGGATTGTTAACTGTTTTTAAAGGCGGGTTACTTAACCATCTTGTGTATTCCCCATTTGTAAGGGGAAAAATAATATCTTGAGATATGTTATTTCAATAGTTATAAAAATATATTTAAAAAAACAACTATTGAGCAATAATATGTATAATATATATAAAACTAAATCAAGTTTAATGCTGCATGTATGCAATAAAATAAAAATGTTTCTCATTAGAATGTTTTTACCCATTACAAAAATACATTTTTATTAATAGTTTTCAAACGAACATTGACACATGTGTAACAATACTGATTAAATTAACTAACTAATAATTATAAATAAAAATAATTCTTGAATCAAGTAAACATATATCGAGATTTGTTCCATGCATACAGTGGATAAATTTACCATAGGACAATAATAAAATCACAATGAACAAAGAAATCCGATGATAAAAGGTAACAATCTAATGGCTAATCGAAAGGCTATTTGTTTGCCTACAACGTCCATAATGAAACAATACATATATGTTAAAGCGATGATAATCATTTATTGATCACATACAGCATATATACAATAATTGTTTCGTATATAGGCATATAAAAATGATAAAGAGTACTTAATTTTGAAAAAAAATCGGTTAAGCAAAGTTTTTCCGGTGACCGGTTTAAAAATGAAATTGTATTCAAAATTATTAAATAACACCTAAATATTTCTTTAAATACTGTATTTTTTATTTGAGAACGATCTGAAGTGATGCATCAATCTGAAGCAACTAGAAAACAAATACGAAATTATAATTTCACATACATTATATGTACTGCGTTTGAATTCTGAAAACAACTTACAGTGTCTGTAGGTTGGCCAGTCCTTGAAATGCATCCGCAGAAAGGGATTCGATCCTATTGCTGGTTAAATACCTGAAAAAAAACAAAGTTAACTGAAGTAATCAAATAATAATATTCTAATGCGCAACAAATAATCATATATTTCAAATAAGCTAAGAAATGGTGAATGTTCATCTGCGTATGCCTCTAAGCAGGAAAGACTATATTCAAATTACACGATCCAACATCAAACAGCACACTTAAACAAATGACACATATAAGACAACGGCACACATCAGAGACAGTTCTTCCGTACAATACACCCCGATAAATCATCATCATCATTATCATCATCATCATCTGAGCAATATACGAAGCACCATCCCATCAAATTTTGCGAGGACATGATTTGTTCACATACAAATCACATTTAACTAAGCACCAATTTATAAAATTAACTATAATTATTAGTACTGTATCGACGACAACACAATTGCGTTAAACGCTACAACAACTTAATAGCTGCCCTTATACTACTACTCACCTAACAGTACATATTCAAACAGTTTACAATTAATTCAGATTTAACCTAAAGTTTTTTTATTATATTTATTGAAAAGATGCGCTATTTAGTTTGAATAGTGTTTGCTGTTTATTACTAAAATTATTAACGGCAAAAATAATGATACACATATTGCTTTAAACAAATAAAACACATAAGCGAAGATAATTAGTTATTGATCAGAAAAAGCATATATGATGATGATGATGATGATGATGATGATGATGATGATGATGATGATGATGATGATGATGATGATGATGATGATGATGATGATGATGATGATGATGATGATGATGATGATGATTATGATGATGATGATGATGATGATGATGATGATGATGATGATGATGATGATGATGATGATGATGATGATGATGATGATGATACATGGACAGTATTCCTAGTTGACATAGTTCTCTGAACGCCTACCGAATATTAACGACCTAGCCATGTGATTAACCCTTCAAGTAACACAAGGAAACACATTGCTTAAGCTTTATTTGATAATTATGGTGATGAAAAATATGATGATGATGAAGAAGAACATAAGGATGATTACAATGATGATGGTGATGATGATAATAATCATGATAATGCCGATGATGATGATGCTGCTGATGATGATGACTATTATGATGATGGTGATGATGGTATTGTTGTTGATGATAATTATGATGATGATGCTGCTGCTTTTGATGATGATGATGATGAAGAGGAGGAGAATGAGAAAGAGGATAAGGCTGTTGTTGTTGTTGTTGTTAATGATGATGATGATAATGATGGTGATGATGACGATGATGATGATGATGATGATGATGATGATGATGATGATGATGATGATGATGATGATGATGATGATGATGATGATGATGATGATGATGATGATGGTGATGATGATGATGATGATGATGATGATGATGATGATGATGATGATGATGATGATGATGATGATGATGATGATGATGATGATGATGATGATGATGATGGTGATGATGCCTAACGTAATAGCAAACAACGTCTTATGATTACACATTCAAGTTATACAGGTAACACGTTTCGTAAGTGCACGTTCTGGATTAAAAGAACAACAAAAGTAAACAAGTGCCATAATAATACAGGCAGCAGATGAAATCACACAAAAACATTGAATGTACAAGTCAAGTTGTAAGTCTGTAGAGTGATCTTTGGCGTGCCCCTGATAAATAAGAGGTATACCTGTCAACAAAAACATTGAATGGACAAGTCTTGATGTCAGCCAGTAGAGTGATCTCCAGCGTGGCCCTGCTAAATAATAGGTATATATGTCTACAAAAACATTGAATGGACAAGTCTAGACGTCAGCCAGTAGAGTGATATTCAGCGTGCCCCTGCTAAATAAGAGGTATACCTGTCTACAGAAACATTGAATGGACAAGTCTTGATGTCAGCCAGTAGAGTGAGATCCAGCGTGCCCCTGGTAAATGAGAGGTATACCTTTCTGCTGGTGGCTTTGTTAAACGCACTACGATCGTTTATTTATAAATAATGATAGGATGTGTGTATACATAAGAGAAAACCATTTAATCAAACTGAATATGTTAATTGTACCATAAATCATTTATTCATTTAACATAGGTTTTAATAAATAACGTAAAAAATGACATGTTTTCAACATATATATATATATATATATATACATATATATATATATATATATATATATATATATATATATATATATATATATATATATATATATATATATATATATATATATATATGTATATATCATTAAAATTATTACGTTTTCTTGTCAAAATTAAATCACCTCAATCATGTTTTATATGATACATTGATAGTTTTATGCCTGTAATGGAACATGTAATTTATTTTCTTAAATTCTATGTATTTCGAAAGTATATCGGTGTTTAATAATAATAATCAATAGATTGTCTAGACGCCATCCATTAATAAAATAACAAAAAACCTTTGCGATATTGATAATTTTCATGGTTTTCTTAGTTTCGTTTCAGAATAGAAAATGCACATTCCATAAATAAAAATGTCTTCACATATCATGCATGATAGCATTTCTTAATAATCTTTGTTCTAATGTTTGTTTCGTTATGATATGCTATAACTATTTTACAGTGCATAAAACATAGTTATCATGTAAGTAATCATTTTACTTACTAAAGCCATACAGTCCCCATGAACCTAACTAGTGTTTACATTTACTGTCATTTATGATATTATAAATTTTCTAAATATTTATTGCAAACGCTTTGATTGATCAACAATTAATAACTATATGCACATCGTCATCAACGAAGACTGTGTTTTAACAAAATTCACTTAAAGGATAAAAAGTGTTAATTAAAAAATATATTTATAACGCAAAGTTTGCTTCGCAAACCGTTTTTTTTGGAAAATATATTGCAAATATAAAAACAATAATACTGTTTAAATTTTAGAACATATAAGTATGCGTTGGTAATTTATGTGTTCATTTCTGAATATACCATTTAAGTGTAAGAATTGTAATGAATTTTGGTTTGCAGTTCTATTTTCGATGTTTTCCTATTGTTTTGGTATTCTGTGTGCTGGCTACATCGATCATATGTAACCGTATAATATTGCGCTGCTTACTTCCCTTGGGTATATTAAGTGTATGTTCACCTACGCATGTTAGAGACGTTTGCCGCCATTGCTATTTAGGCAATTTCTTAGACGTTTATACCGGTTTATATACCGCATGGTGTAAGTTTTCCACATGTTATCAATGCTATATTGCTTGTATTTTGCTAAGGCAGTAATTCTTTTGAGGTATATTTGTTCATTCAGGTTTTTTCAGTAAAGATTGTTCGTACTAAAATTACGTCGTACCTACCCTTTCGACCATTTGAGGATATGTGTTAGGGTATTTTTGAAAGTTTTTCTTTCGTAACAATATAATTGTTTAAAACTTCGTTATAGGCTATATGTTTTACCTTTTCAATCAATTAAAGTATTTTTTATTATAATACATTATTTTCATTGTATTTTACTGAAGAACTGAACGTCTTTTTGTTTTGTTTTGCGGCCATTTACCATATATCATTTGAATGTGAGAATAAATACGGATACCACCACATACAGTATTCTTGTTCGACCCGACCTGGTTCTCTATCTGTTTCCAGAACAGAATAGGTAAAATGGACCTACACTTGGCTAGTAACAGGTGGAGACGAGGGGAACTGGACATCGAACTACATCCACGTTCAAAATAGTCATACTAAAGTCTCATCTGTAGTTAAACCTGAGGTAAGAAAGTCTATTGGATGTGAACACGGATTGTTCGTCCGTTATCTACGAAAGGAACGGCTCTTTATGAAGAGATAAGTGATGACTTTATAAAGCGCTGTTCTACTTCACTGCGCAAAGTGACTGGAATTTTGGTTAAAGTAAGTAGTTTAACTTATGATAGTAATGTTGGTGAAACCAATCTTATTGAACAGCAATTACAAGAAACCTATGACAGTAACGTGAAAGTTAAATACGCATTTGAAGTGCACTTAAAATCTGAAGTGAAGCAAATCTTAAAAAATTATCGGCTCTCACTACAAAGGCGTTGCTACAGGAAAAAGCGAAGTTACATGCGCTGGAAAATATTGACGAAATTAAACAATCCAGTCAAAGTCATGTCAAGCATGAAACCAAACTCTGTTCATGGTAGTGTGAAGACACACAGTTCGAGATCCTCACGGAGTGAACTCATTGCATTGAAACAAGCAGAAGCCGAATCTGTCAAGATACAGCTGAAATATACATGTACTCAACAAGAAGCAGCAAACAGAACGCAGAATTAGAAACGAATCTCTAAGTTCTTTCTCAGCAAAAGTCTTTCGAAACTGCGGCTGCGGAAGTAAAGGTAGTACAAGAGCAAGATGTCGACGGCTCTGATGGGTCAGATGGTCATGTTGAACCAGACGTTAAATTCAAATTGCAAACTTGGCCTGTTGTAAAGCCTGACGATCTAGGTTAAGATTACATCAATAAATCTACAAACAATCCCACAGTGTCTGACAATGGGAACATCTTTGAATAAAGTATTGCTCAGTTGCCACGACCTGACTAAGGGTTTGATAGGAGTTTTGATGAGATTTAGGCAAGATCACATCCCTGTTACAGTATGTAGAGCCGATGTTCTATTGCTTTCTAGTGGATGAGCAGCACCGATATTTTCTCAGGTGTTTGTGGTACAAATACAATTATCCAGATAAGGATTTTATAGATTACCACATGCGTGTTCATGTTTTGGAAATAGCTCTTCCCCGGCTCAGGTAACTTACGACCTTCGTAAGTCTAACGTAGAATCAGACCCTGATGTGCTCGACATTGTGACTAACAATTTTTACGTCGACGACGGCTTGACGTCACAATCTTCACCAGATGACGTGGCGAACCTGGTAAAGCGTACCCAGAATGATTTGGCTAAGTGTGGTTTGCGCCTACATAAGGTGAAATTAATGAAATAAATCGGGAAATAAAACGCTGCAATTACTTAGCTCTTTTTGCTCACCCAAGCAAGTATTTTCAGAAGTAAAGGTACTTTCTTTTCAAATAGAATAATAAATGCAAACATGTTTAATTACCGGTTTATATTTATACATAACTGCATAATATAGTTTTCAATAACAGTATATGTTTTATATCAAGTATATTAAGGACAAAAAGACAGGACAATGATGTTATATATCCTTAAACAACGTAATGAGTCTTTTGTTTTTCAAATAGTTAGCATTGACACAAATAAAATGAGTGTTTAATTGATATCAAATGGAATAACAAAGTTTAGTTTCACCAAAAACAGTCAAGCTTCACTTGCTTTTGCAAAACCAACGCTTTACTTCTTTATTAAAGACTTTTTTCTATTTACTGCTTTAAAAATAACAAGATACTGTTATATAAACATCTAGGGGTAGACATCAGGCTGCTCTCGAATTATACACACATTTTTTGCATATGGGTTATTAACTTTCATCGACAGGGTGCTTTTCAGTTTGGAAAATGAAACGGCTATGGGAACACGCTTAGTTTTACGTTTGGACGCTGGAAAATGGGCACCATACTTTAAAGAAAGTTAAAACACTGGCTGAACTATATGAATGGTCATGTGCACTTTACATGACTATATCACCGTCTTGCATGCTTGTGTATTTTTGGACGCTGAAAGATTAGCACTTTCGGTATAAATTATGAAACAAGAACGCAACATTGGTAAAATCGCTATGTGTACGAGATGCAATAATGACGGTATGTGACTGTATGAGCTGGGAAGCTGCTTGTGTTCTCACACGAATATTTTAGTCCATGAAAGATTAAGTTTTGCAATTTTGGAAAATAAAAATATTTGTTATGCGCATTTAAATGCAATACAACCATTAATTCGATTACGAATCGCATGCAAGTGATTAATTTAGACGGCAATCTATCAACATGATAAGTTTACATGTACTCTGCAAGAACGTGTTAGTCTAGAGTCGGGAAACTCGTATATATGGCATCTGTTTACGTAAGCATGACCATTATAATTTAATATGAAAACATACGTTTTAAATACATTACATGACTAGTCACGTGAACGGGTTTTATTTAAACGGTAAGTGACTGTATCAGTTGAAAAGCCGCCTAAGGTTTCTTAAAGAAAGTGCAAGTCCCTAGTCCGGGAAAACTAGTGTTTCGTTCTTTTGGACAATGAAAGCTACACTTAATTAACGCACGCGACAAGAATTTATACGGCGCGTGACTTCCTCAGCTTTATACCGTAAACGAACGTATTAGAACATGTTCGAGGAAAATTCTTGTATTGGGACTTTTGGCCAAGGAAACATGGGGACTGTGAATAAAAAACGTACATAAAAAGCTTATTTTGATTAATCATAACGTGCACTTGACTTCATCAGCATAGTAACCATATGATGCATGGCGCTGTAAATACGACCCATCAATTGCTTTAATATTGTTGTTCGTATTATTCGCCGTATATATTCTCTTACTTTCAGAGGAGCTATTCCTTATTAAAATACATAGCAATATTTAATATTGCTTTAAACAGTTTGTAATGTGTTATTATCATAGTTCAACGGGTTTATTTTCACTACATCATGTTCACATGCATTCATCTAATTTTATTGTTCCGCTGATCAATATAATCATCATACTGATCATCAACATCGTCGCCAGTATCTTCAGCATCGTCTTGTATTGTATTATCATCATCATCGATATTAATAATCACCATTATCTTCATCTGACAACCTGAATCATATTTATATTTTAATGTATCTATAATTTTCAATCCATCAACACAAAACTTTGATCCATCAATGTCATCATCAGAAACATCGGAATACATCATGTTTAGCCATAACCACCAACTAAAACACAGCAACTTTTGCCACTACCACCACCATCGTCGCAACTACCGCCACCATCGTCACTACTACCGCCACAACCACTACCAACGCTAATACTACCACCATCGCAACCACCGCAACCACTACCACGATCAAAACAACCGCCACCACGCCAACACCACAACATCCGTCAACATTATTGCCAGTACATAGTATTCTCACCACAACCACCACCTCTGCCGCCATCTCCAATGCCAAAGCCACCACTAACACGATACAATTGTCATCATATATTTATATGTTTAGAAAATTAATACATGTATACACATTCGGATGGTCGAAGCAGTTCATATTATGGATTTAGTAAGGTATTAAATTCTTATTTCATTTCCAGCCGATAATAATAGTAACAGTAACATGAACTAATAATACTTGTGTAGGTATTTTGTAGAAATCATAATTTACATATTCCTGACTACAAAAAATGGGAATTGTGAACATTGATATGCATTTTCTAACTGAGCGTGTACCATTTCATTTTTCGGTTTTAATTAGAAATGAGATATTTGTTCCGTATTACATATCTGAAAAAAACCTCCGATATATAATGACTAAATAGCAGGTGAAAAATATTTAATAGAAAAATAAAAGGGTACATTGGTCAGTATTCACCCGCGAGTTGGAACTGGATTTATTCTGATTAAAATAAGTGGAATGTGTTAAATAAAAGACTCTGTTATCAATGCTACAGGCGGTTTTTGTATATATCTGGAACAGTTAAGAAAATGTAAAGTTATTATTTAAGTTCGAATATGCCTTGTTTTATATTGCATTTGATTAAAAAACGAAACCGGGTGTTGTTCCACATGCCACGCCGAAATAAGAATGTACATTTTTGATTAAGCGATTTGTGTAAAAATGTGTTAGAATATATCAATATATCTAGAAATCATGACTACATGTTAATTTATATCACACAAATTAAAACAAGAGCGCCGCATGACGGAGCAATATACGCCCGATTCGTGTGCCATTGGAGATGATACACTGATGATTGATGTATTTGTTTTGGAAATAAGCAAAAATAAAAAGTTGTTTAAAAGTTTCGGATGAATACAATTTGAATTAGAGTCCGGACAAAGTGGCGCCGTTGAAAATGCACTAATTGACCCTATGACCTAGTTCTTGACCCGACATGACCCATATTCGAACTTGACCTAGATATCAACTAGATGCAACTACTGACCAAGTTTGGTAAAGATCGGATGAATACAATTTGAATAAGAGTCCGGACAAAGTGGCGCTGTTGAAAATGGACTAATTGACCCTATGACCTAGTTTTTTACCTGGCATGACCCATATTCGAACTTGGCCTAGATATCAACTAGATGCAACTACTGACCAAGTTTGGTGAAGATAAGATTTATACAATTTGAATTAGAGTCCGGACAAAGTAAAATGCACTAATTGACCCTTTGACCTAGTTTTTGACCCAGCATGACCCATATTCGGACTTGACCTAGATATCAACTAGATGCAACTACTGACCAAGATTGGTGAAGATCGGATGAATACAATTTGAATTAGAGTCCGGACAAAGTGGCGCCGTTGAAAATGCACTAATTGACCCTATGACCTAGTTTTTGACCCGGCATGACCCATATTCGAACTTGGCCTATATATCAACTAGATGCAACTGCTGACCAAGTTTGGTGAAGATCGGATGAATACAATTTGAAATAGAGTCCGGACAAAGTGGCCCCTTTGAAAATGCACTTATTGACCCTATGACCTAGTTTTTGACCCGGCATGACCCATATTCGAACTTGGCCTAGATATCAACTAGATGCAACTGCTGACCAAGTTTGGTGAAGATCGGATGAATACAATTTGAATTAGAGTCCAGATAAGTGATGCCTTCCGCCCGCCGCCCGCCGCCCGCCCGCCGCCCGCCCGCCGCCCGCCCGCCCGCTAAGGGGTTTCACATAATACGTCCCGTATTTTATACGGGCGTATAAAAACAAATACAGATCCCATGTTCAGCAACTTTTGGAAAATAAACTGAATGACTACAAAACAGAACGAATTGGAAATATTTAGGATATTAATGTTGACACCCTAGCTTTATGTTAAATTATTTACATTAATTGGTTAATGTTTATGAATAAGTTATTAAGGAATAACCAGTCCCTTAATTAATTTAATGACATGATTTTTTGAGTTATGTAATGCAGTTTGAATAATTACTACTATGGATGATTATTGTTACCTTAGGTTACCTTAGGTTACCTTAGGTGGTTTACCACCGCAGGTCTTTTGGACCTCTGTAGTGGCCTCTTCTTCGTCATCGCTATTTAATAGTCTCGGTGTTTTGCCTCCGGTTATTTCATTATAGTCACAGTTATGATCGTACACCATTGGGTGGTTTATCCAATATTTATCTAGGCGTTAAAAGAATATGACAGTTCTGTAAACGGTTTGAATAAGGAAAGTAGATATATTTAGTTATAAGGTATATTTTAATTGCTGTAATTCAGTCGTAAAAAAGAACATTGGGTGTCAATAAACCATATTAAGTAGTCACGTGTTAGAACAATGTTTGTATAATTTAGCTACATATAAACTATTGTTCATAGCTGTATTATAAGCTGTGTATAATGTTGTTATTTAAAACGGACATATCAGTTCGCTATTCGGTCTGAAAAAGGAATACGTTAATTGTTCCTTAACACAAAATTTGCCATCAATAAATGAAATTAAGAATACAATTAATGTGTTATAATAAATAGGTTGACATAATAACCACACGTTAACTACTGTTATGTTTTTTTGTATGGTATATATTAAGTTGTTCGTGAATTAGGTAAATCTCCTTTCGAAATTCGGTAGACATATTGATTGAGAAACCGGTTTCATTTTTCGTATAACGTTAAAATAAGCTACTGGATAACGAAGAGGTTATACTAATTCCAAAAGCGGTAAGACTCAATGACTGAATATTCCGGTAACCAAAGCGCTCAATCAGCATATTTTTATAATCATATACATGTACTTATAAATATTGAACATTTTTATTAAAGTGTTTGAAATAAATTGATCCGAAAATGCCATATGTGTTTGAAAACATATCGCAAACTTTGTTACTCATGATAAAAGGATTAATTTCGCATGTTTATGGTATTTTCCATAACATTACGAAGCAATTGATGACTCCTTGTCTGACTACCGGACTCTGCACTTAACAAAAATTAGTACCCAAATATATATATATAATAAATCAATGTGTAACGCTTCGTTTTAAAAAAAAATTGCTTTTTAGATTCTTTCTTATGTGTGTGCTAAAATTATTCGTGTACATATTTCCGAATATTTTCGAAAATCATGACGTCACACGATTTTGTAGTTCTGTGTTCGATACTTGTTAAACACCATACCTATTGTTTATTTGCGTTTGTTTGTGTGTTGTTGTTTTTTTTTCGTTACAAAAATAGTATGCGATATAAATATTCTGGCCTTAACGTATAATTAATCCACTTGTATGTGTTAATCGTTACATTGCTTTATGGCTGCAAAACATAATATTTGAAAATTGATTTCAAAATATTTGATTTATAAAAACAATTTGTACAATCATATCTATTAAATCAAGGTGATTTCAAATGGAAAACTAATGCTATAATTGCACGTGCATATATTAGTAAACGAAATAGCGTTAGGCAAGTTACGCGCTTAAGAAAAATATCTTTCTAAAGAAGTTTGTGTTATGAGTATGGACGATGGACATTAAAACAAGACACAATAAAAAAAAAGTTCAGACACTATTGAAAGGCCGAATATACCGAATACTTAAACGTTGAGGTACGAATAATTGTAGGGACTACTTCATTACATAGTGTATGGTAAGGCTAACCTTTTAACCGTTTTAACCCACAATCATTTGCATTTACCTTAACTTTGCGCTTATCCAAGCTTTCATCATTATAATGGAACTTTGTGTAATAATAAAACTAAAAAATACTATTCAGATACTATTTTTGTATGTGTGTTATCATAATATTCTCAGTATTGTAACGAAAACTGATCTTAATGAAATCACCATTTAGAACATAATAGGGCAGCGTGTTTTATATTTTACGTTAAATTATGGAACGTTCGATAAGGCGTCATGTGTGATGTAATATGTCACCCTGATACATCCGTTAAGAAAGCAACAGTTACACACCAAATTCACAAATCCTGGGATTTTGTTCATAATATCGCAGTGGTTGGTATAAGAAATGTTCAATTGCAAACGGCGAGTTGGTATTATAATATAAATCAGAAGATTAAAGGAAAGGCCACAAGGGTCTAGATATATACCAAACATAATTCTTAAAAGCGGACAAAGCGAGGCTTCAGCTTCAGTTTTAGGTAAGTAGGAAGCTTATTTGAAACTGTCATGACAGTGACTATACTGGATCTAGAAGGAACGCAGGTTAATAAATGCGTTTGTTTTTTATTTGTTGATTAAAATATATGTTTTTCAAATATCGGCATGGTGTCGGTTGCACATCTTAAATAGATATATATAGTATATATCGGGCCGATATGTAGCCGTGTTGCACATCCGATGTCGAACCGATGTAAAACCTGATATTGGTCCGGCATTGGAAAATGATATCGGGCCAACATAGGACCGGTTTGACATGTTTGCTGGGTGTCTAAGCTTCATCACATACCTGCAGGAATGTTTGCCAAATATGTCAGAATTAAGTGCGCCAATTCAAAAATAGTTGGAAAATGACACAGACTGGCAGTTGAAAACCTGTTTTAATTTGTTAGAATCCAAGTTAGGGTCAAACGTTGAGCTTAGATGCTAGATCATTTGGACTTGCAGCAGTCTTTTTGCAAAACGAAAAATAGACTGCATATGTATCCCGCGCATTGAATCCAACACAGTAGAGATCATTTCGAATTGAAAAAGCACTCTTGCAATTGTGTTTGTTGAAAAAAGTATATAATTAGTTGTATGGACACGAGTTTACAATAGAGACAAATCACAAGCCGCTTAATCGATAGTGGATTTCTCTTGCAATTACACAAACATGCCTTCAAATTGAACTATAAATCAGGTAAAACAATGTTTGTGTCAAGAAATAAATTACTTGATACTTAGGACAATGTACCAGAAATTGATATCAATCAATTACAATTGAGTGCTCATTTACCTTTGTCTGAGGTTAAATATAGGGCGTTTAAACAAAGTATATGAAGAAGATGAGGACATGCATGTATAAAACCCTTGTTTGAGAAAGGATAGCCAGAAAAAAAGTACCAGACCTCATTTAACGCTCAGACACAATCCCACATGAATATGTGATACAATTGTATACAAATCGTTAAAGGTAATAATCCCGAAACATTGTTCATCGAACATATCAAAGTATAGTAGCATGAACAAACGAGCATGCGAATGTATTTTCTGGTACGGATTGATGAGAGACGTAGAGGATAAAGTATAGAAATATAAAATGTATTCAATGAATCATAAAGAGCCAATAATGCCAGTGAAATGCCAGTGATAGGTCGTCATCAAAGATCAGTGCAGATTTGTTAAAATACCAATGTAGACATTATTTGTTGACTAGACTACTTTTCAAAATGACCAGAAGTTGAAAAGCTTGATAGTTTATTAAGTTAAGAAAATATTGTCGCGTATCTGAAAAAAAAGCTAATTCCGCGATTTTGCTACATTGATCAATGTGTTACTGATAATTGACCGCAGTTCGCTTGTAATGGATTTAAGAAATTTACCACAGAGTACCATTTCAAACACACAATATCGAGACCGCGTTATGGTAAAAGTACGGACAAACTGAAATATAAGTTCAAACAAATAAGCAATTGCTTAAGAAAAGTGAAGATCCCAACAAGGCGTTACTTGACTACAGGTATAACCCATTGAAAGGTATAAATAAGTCACCAGCTCAGCTGCATGTAGGTCGTAGGTTCAGTGAATAATGAACAATCAACACATTCCTTTTTCATACCTAAAATTTAACTGACATATAAATATATATATATATATATATATATATATATATATATATATATATATATATATATATATGTGTGTGTGTATGTATGTATGTATAACACCTCAGAGATATTGGTCCTTCTATATCTATATAGAAACCTATAGAGTATATGGACTGGTCACTATTTTTTGTATATGGACCGTTCGTGGTTACACACTACTAAAGGTGCACTGTGTTGAAGTGTTTTATTGAACAGCATTGACGCTATGTAAGCTTTAACAAGAGTAGAAAAAAAACTTAATTTAGAATAAACGACATGCTTACCTCAATGCCAACGTTAATCCAATGTTTATAACAATAAATTCGAAACGATATTCACTTCCATTTACTATTCTTCCGTTCCTTTATCGATTTTTTTAAATCAATCTATTTTATTGTATTCCTATCGAAGCTTACATTATGTATGCTAAACACACAATCCGAAATACGTTTTGCACTCGTTCGATGCCTTAAACAAATTACTTACTTAAAAAAGAACACGTCCGAAATGTCCTTAACATCCAGAGAATTTATCTCCAACTGGAATGTTTTATCAGAGAAACTACGTCACACGATATGTGTCATCGTTTGAGCATTCAATTGCATGAAACATAAAAGTACGGAAAGCCGGTACAACACTGTACAATGATACAGGGAACACTCTTTAGTGTAATATAAGAAATAGTAAACTCCACTTCGGTCCCAATGGCATTATACTGACCAGCCAGGCAGCCAAAAACTGTATATGGGCCTCAGCCTACGTATATATATATATATATATATATATATATATATATATATATATATATATATATATATTTGTGTTGATCAAAACATGTGTTGCTATGTAAGTATAATAATTTAGGTTTCCATAAAAATAAGAATGTGTTATTTAGTTGGGTTTCGATTTCCTTTTTGATTTTCCTCTCAAGAAACTTTTGTAAAGAAAGTCTTAGACAGATACACCAAATACAAACTATTTCTCATTGAAGAGTGGTAGTTGCGCATGTATATTGTATTTCAATTTCGAAAAGGACGAATATATAATGATATGAGTGTTTAAAAAGAGAGCAAGTAGATCATTGACAACGTGGGAATGATGTATTTCAAAAAGCTCAACAGACAAGTTTCAACGGCACGTGACTTTATCATTTATAGGTATCTTGGTATTAACAAAAACTCGGGACATCTTGCCGAATATCTATTCTACAAAAAAACGGTATAATAATGTTTAATATTATCATAACTAATCACTATGCGACGCATAAAAATGATATGTTAATATAAATTCGCCTGGTAGACAAAAATGCACACTAAAATATACTTACGTTAATGTGTAAAATACACGGGACAATGACACATGAGAGCTGAATGCAATGTAGAGGCACAAACAAGTTTAAGTATGGTAGTTTTGCATGTCCTCAACAAGAACGTGTATGTCCGTTATATATATATATATACATATATATATATATATATATATATATATATATATATATATATATATATATATATATATATATATATATATATATATATATATATATATAATTTTATACTCACCAACGTATTGGGACGTATATAAGTCTCACACCCGAATTGTTGGGTCAATTAGGAATTTATTGGGTCGTACCTAAGTATTGGGTCAAGACCCAATATAAATAAGACCCAACAAAATCGTTTGTTTGAGTTTTATCTGTATGGTTCAATACGAGAGTACAGTCTACCTTCTTAGAATTATTTATTTGGTCTCAGTTTCACTGTCCGGTCGTGAAATATATAAACACCGTGCTTCGTGTATATTTTGTATATTCCTGCTTCACCAAATGATCACATGGATACATTAAGCTTACAAAATTTTCTCATTTATTCAATTGCATGGAATTTTGAATCTTTAAAGGGTACAGTTATTCTATAGAAGAACACAAGAAAATAATGTATGTGTTCCAGTTCCATGAAATGACACAAGTTGCAAATTTTGTTTTTTCCAGTTGGTTTAGAGGAGCCATCGTTGTCAATTGCCTTTTGGTCATTATAAGTGTTCTCATATTTCTGAAGTTATTAAAAATATATTTATACTTTAAGTGAAATAAAATAATAATATACATATGCATTAGCAAGATAACTGGTTAGCCATGAAACAACTTGCTACTTCAAAGTTTAAGTATGGGTGACCTTCAATTGCATGTTAGAAGTGGAAATGTAAAGTTTTAATTCTCATCTTTTCCCATTATTTTCAACAATACAATCATAAATCAGTGTTCTTTGTTTTAATGATTAGTAAATTGAACCCCTTGCATAACCCTGTGCTTGTATGTCAAATATTAGCCTCAGGGTATCAATTTTCTAAAGATTTTTTGCCGATTTTATTTAATTTATCAAACTGTGTCAAGTTTAAAAAAAATAATTTAAGCTGATATTTCAGGTAAAATACTACCCTTTCTGAAACTATAAAATGTAAAATGAAAAGCGTTAATAACTTGACCTTAACAATGTTCAAATGCATTTGGTTCTGTTTACATTTTGCAACCGGTTTGGAACCAATTATCGAATGTTCACTCAATCAAGCCATCAGACATTTACATTACGTATTTACACTGACATGTATCCAATGTTATGCCTTAAAGGTGAATCAAAACATCGCTCATATTGTTAGAATCTTATAAAACTAAACATTTTGATGACTTATAATGATCTATTTAGTATTAGTTAAACTGAATTAACCACACATTTACCTGGTAACATTTTTAATTGGTTCAATGAATCTTCGTCTGCAGTTGTGTTTACGCAGAAGAGGCTGTCAAGTTGGAAGTTTGCCAATAGAATGTATTCATATTGGACTTGCTGAAATTAGGACCCGATTTCAAATTAAACGACTCCACCTTTAATAAATTGTATAATTTATAAAAAAATGTTCAAGAATTAGTTCCGTTCGAGAATTGGTACACTGAGGCTAGTTAGTTTGTATTTGAAATTGATTATTTGTATGATTTGTATGAAGATAGAAATGTCCTGCACATCATATGATATATCGGCCATCCGTATGCATAGTATGTTGAATTAATATTACTATTGTTATCATTATTCTTATTGTCTAATCTTTAATGTTGTGTTACATGATTGAATAAGATGTTAATTAAACGAGTGTATTTGAAGAGAACACGGCTTTTTTCTTTCTTAGAGAATAGTCATGGATGGCAATTTCACAAATCTAGCACAGCCATATTTGTCAAAACTACCATTATAAACTGTGAACATTGGAGTTTTTCGCTCTAACGTTTTATTTTACTGCCATTGCTTTCATTGTGGTACAAACGGATGTAATTACCTTAAAAAAGTTGCTATACCGTCGCAGAAAAAAAAAGTAGACTTTTTGGTATGTCAATGTTTTTTCCAAAAAATCCTTTCAAGCAGTCCTTCCGAAAAACCGTTGGTCCTCTGATTTTTCCAATTATAATTTTGAAAATCCGGGAAGATCATTTCAATGAATAAGACAACTAAGTTGATTAATATCCTTGCATATTATCGTACTGCTAAAAATCAGGGCTTACTCTGCCATTCGCAAAATTAGCCAATGGCTACACATTGATCTATTTGGCTAAAGAAAATTCTATTTGGCTAAAACTTTTTCTCCATTAAAAATTAAAAATAGCCTTAAATAGAAGAATTTTGCCAAAACAAGGCGAATTTGGCTTAGTAAATTGTTGAGCCAGGGGAAGCCCTGAAAATGCTTACATACTATTTTTACCAAATGAAAAGAAAATATAAATCAGTAGGTCTCGAAGAATTTTTCCGGCGCCACTAACCCTGCAGGGCAAGTAAGCCTGACAATCCACTCGCCCTTCACTTTAATCTGCTCGCCAAGCATTTTTTTAAACATCTATATTTATAGAAATGGTCAACCTGAACCGTTTTCTAAATTTAAACTATCATATATGTTTAATTGTTTTTTATGCTCCTGGTAGGGTGGCATATTGCAGTTGAACTGTCAGTCCGTCTGTTCGAAAACTTTAACGTTGGCCATAACTTTTGCAATAGTGGAGATAGCAACTTGATATTTGGCATGCATGTGTATATCATGTAGCTGCACATTTTGAGTGATGAATGTTCAAGATCAATGTCGCTATAAGGTCAAATGTCAAAAAACAAAATCAAGGGAAGTAATAAGCTTTAAAAGGGAGATAAATTATAAACCTGCCAAATGATATATTGAAATTTTATTTCAAAGCAGGGCAATAGTGGGCTAGTGTTTATGACAAATTCATCTCTTGTTTAAAGCAAATTGTGGTTAAAGTGCTCAGAATTTGAAAACACATAAATTGCCATGTTTTGTAAAGTTTTAAATGAATTTCGGCATAAATAACTATTTATAGATTTGATGCAATATTCCCACTGGCCATGCGTAAATCCCCGGAGTTGCTGTAAGCGAGTTTGTACAACAATCAATATTCCCACACTTTCCATGCAAATGATGCGACGTTGTACAATCATGCTGCATTGTGTTCGCGCCCGTTTTATTGAGACAACTGGTCAACACGAAATAAATTAGCCGTTATGTATTTTTTTCAGCATAGCTGTTTAACGTCACTTTTGACCATGACTGACCTTTGTAAGTGTCCAATAAAATTAAAATATAATTTCCCGCGGCTAGACACGAATGAATACACTATATTTATTCCATTGGCTGAATTGAGCATACGACCAGAACATTGGAAACATGACCGCGTCTTTGTAAGACTGTTTTACTGCGTGTTCAGCATGACACAATTTTATCTTCTTATGAAAAGGCTTGATAGATAGAACAGTTTTACGCTCAACTCTCGACATCAATACAGTTTGTACTTGCCGCTTTTTAAGAGGATTGCCAGCGCCAGAGCGTTTGTACTTAAAGGCTATGTTGTCATATTGAGTAATTACTTCTATAGTGCTGTCTGTGTTATAGTATATTTTAGTTCATAAAAGTATCGTTTTTCTCTATGTTGATATTCCTTTCGGCCGAACCATTTTAAATTGTTTTCGAAATTTAACATTTATCATGTAAAAGTATCAAGTTATAAACAAGCTTTTGTTCAAGCAGTGGAAACCTGGCCTTACTTTAATGCATTGCATTCCAACCCGCAAGGTATCGGGATCAGTTCGCGGCCAGTAAAATACTCGTTATATGATAAAGACGCTAACACGTGAATTAGGTGAACTGGAATTTTCTTTAGACCAGAAATATGTAAAATGAAGGTATTCCGCGATATAATTATGGTATGTCAATAATAGATTCTTAATATGTTTTCAACAACACCATGATACATATTATTTTTGATTAATTTAACAAGAATAATTACTGCCAAAATATTGATGTTTCCATAAGTTTTGATTGCTTTAATTTTCTAACTACATGTATTTTAGTCTCAGTTCGATTGTTTGATTTGACTGTATACCTTGCAGCGTATACAGAGCTAAACCAGGCTGTCAGTAAATATTCAAATTCAAACAGTGCATTTCAGTTAAGTCAATCGATATCATTTCCACAATAAGCTTCCTTATTACATTGAAGATTTAAAGTTTCATTTATTTTGTTGATAAGTGTTAATACTTGACCATGTTTGCACTCTGAATGTTGATATGCTGACTTTGTGTAGTAAAGTATCATTCATGGTGATTAAGAAAAGTGCTCTTCTGTTTCATTCCCATGTGATTTGCAGCAGGTTTTGTATGCTTGGTTTCATTTGACACAAGTTATGCACAACTTAAAACTATGTTCTTGTAAACATATTTCTCCTCAGAATATCTTTAGTTAGGTATTTAATTATTAGCACGGAAAAAACTATCAATGATTGAAATGCTTATACTCAGTATGATAGCGTTTTGGTGAAAGCGATACCTTTTATTTATACATTGTACTTAAATTTGATATTTTATTACCCTATTACATGCGCACCCTCGTGAAAATGATCACGCCGCGGCTCGTCTAATTTAATGAATACGGTATAAGGCAATATATGTGTATTGTGTGAATTCTACAACAACAAGTTGTACTATCTTTTTGTGCTAGTTGTTTTAATCATATTTTGCAAGCTAGCATATTTTTAACATAATTTAACTCTGAAAGTTTGCCATAAAATCAACTTAGTCATTTCTTTAAAACATGCTTTGCGGCTAACAGTTCATCATGTTTGTCAAGTCACAGAAGTCACATTCTTATTTGCATATTTCTATTTCGAATTATTTAAAACAGAAGTAAAATGTAAATATTTTTGCTAAATGAAACTTTGAATTTTAATCATTGTAAGACGAATCATTAGCAGACAATAACATAAAACTAAAAACAATAAGTGAAATTGGATGGGGTGTCAGGGTTTTCTTATTTTATTGACCTAGTTTGATGGGATATTTTTAACTCGTTTGAGCATAAGGGCTATTTATAGGAAAATGTTTAGATTTTTAGTGTATTACAGCTTTACATTATGAAGTGATGCATGCCTATATTAGATATAAATTCAGGCACAAATTGTGTACACTTTTTTACACTGGTGTTGTTGGCAACATCAAGTGTTTACTGTAGTATGTTGTAACTGACCAGATACATAATAAATAAAAGCTTTAAGATGAATTATTAAGACTTTGTTATTAGAATTGCATATCATTAACTGAGTGTGAAGTAACTTGATGAGTAATCATTTCAGGGCTTTCAAACATATACCTAAATGGAGACTATTTCAAAAGGTTGTATTTTGTTGCAAGTGTGTGTTGTTCTAAAATAATGTCACCAAAGAAATGGATCACACAAGAACATGTAGGCAAGTAAAAAATGCGTTTCACAAGTACGACTTATACGGCAAGAATGACACGCAAGTAAAAAAAATCTCACAAATATGCTTGCGTGGGTACGTCCGTGCGTGTGTCAGTGCGGCAGAATTTGTCTGGAGCATATCTCAAAAAGTATCAGTGATACAAACTTGGAACATTACAGGTAGATAGATTTCATTGAGGATTGCAGTGCACAAGAACCATAACTCTTGCCATCGTATTTTTTTTCAACATCAGTCAATAATTGTATACTAGAGCTTTATTGAGTTATCATTTGTATACCGTTATTTGGTTATGTATACACCATTACTGGGCCATCATTATATACTAATATTGGGTCATCATTTTACATATCATGACTGGGTCATGTACATACCATTATTGGGCAACATATATAAAATTATTAGGCCATCGTTTTATTTACCATTATTGGGTCATATATATAATAGATAGATATATAGATAGATAGATAGATAGATAGATAGATAGATATATAGATAGATAGATAGATAGATAGATATATATATAGATAGATAGATAGATAGATAGATAGATAGATAGATAGATAGATAGATAGATAGATAGATAGATAGATAGATAGATAGATAGATAGATAGATAGATAGATAGATAGATAGATAGATAGATAGATAGATAGATAGATAGATAGATAGATATATATATATATATATATATATAGATAGATAGATAGATAGATAGATAGATAGATAGATAGATAGATAGATAGATAGATAGATAGATAGATAGATAGATAGATAGATAGATAGATAGATAGATAAATAGATAGATAGATAGATAGATAGATAGATAGATAGATAGATAGATAGATAGATAGATAGATAGATAGATAGATAGATAGATAGATAGATAGATAGATAGATAGATAGATAGATAGATAGATAGATAGATAGATAGATAGATAGATAGATATAGATAGATAGATAGATAGATAGATAGATAGATAGATAGATAGATAGATAGATAGATAGATAGATAGATAGATAGATAGATAGATAGATAGATAGATAGATAGATCGCTCGCTCGCTCGCTCGCTCGCTCGCTCGCTCGCTCGCTCGCTCGCTCGCTCGCTCGCTCGCTCGCTCGCTCGCTCGCTCGCTCGCTCGCTCGCTCGCTCGCTCGCTCGCTCGCTCGCTCGCTCGCTCGCTCGCTCGCTCGCTCGCTCGCTCGCTCGCTCGCTCGCTCGCTCGCTCGCTCGCTCGCTCGCTCGCTCGCTCGCTCGCTCGCTCGCTCGCTCGCTCGCTCGCTCGCTCGCTCGCTCGCTCGCTCGCTCGCTCGCTCGCTCGCTCGCTCGCTCGCTCGCTCGCTCGCTCGCTCGCTCGCTCGCTCGCTCGCTCGCTCCTCGCTCGCTCGCTCGCTCGCTCGCTCGCTCGCTCGCTCGCTCGCTCGCTCGCTCGCTCGCTCGCTCGCTCGCTCGCTCGCTCGCTCGCTCGCTCGCTCCTCGCTCGCTCGCTCGCTCGCTCGCTCGCCTCGCTCGCTCGCTCGCTCGCTCGCTCGCTCGCTCGCTCGCTCGCCGCTCGCTCTCATCGCTCGCTCGCTCGCTCCTCGCTCGCTCGCTCGCTCTCCTCGCTCCGCTCCTCGCTCCTCGCTCCTCGCTCGCTCGCTCGCTCGCTCCTCACTACGCTCGCCGCCTCGCTCGCTCGCGTCGCTCAAACTACTATACCATAGCTCGCGCGCTCGCTCCGCTCGCTCGCGCGCTCGCTCGCCGCTAGCTCCTGCTGCTCAGCTCGCTAACGCTAGCTCCGCCTCTCGCTCCTCGCTTCGCTAGTCGCTTCCCTCGCTCTCCCGTCTCGCTCGCTTGTCCGTTGAAGATTGATATAATGATTGATTGAATTGACAGACAGAACAGACCAGACAGAAACAGACAGACAGACAGACAACAGACAGACAGACGACAGACAGACAGACAGACAGCAGACAGGACAGACAGACAGACAGACAGACAGGACAGACCGACAGACAGCACGACCAGACAGACAGATAGATAGATAGATAGATAAATAGATAGATAGATAGATAGATCATTACAGATGAATAGATTTGTATAAATACCTTCGTAAAAACGAAAAAACACATTACACACAAGCTAAATAGATGAACATGTTATAAAGTAATTGTTGAATTGAGCAATATTTACATGGTAATAATACAAATTTAGTGAAATAAGACAATTTGAGAAATGTATTACTTCTATCTGTTTAAAGTTTAACAGTAAAACTCTTGTTCTAGATCCTTAAGTAATGCAATGCATATGTAGATACCTCAGTGTTAAAAGTTTTAATCTCATTTGCACAAATGGGTGCCTGAAGATAGTCGACAATTAATGAACGAAGTTAAGAACCTTTGAAAAAAAATCAACATTCTATCTGATTCTCCGAGATCAAATACTGGAAAGCCCCTAATCATTTCAAAAATGTGTTGTTCAGGGCTAAATGCACATAGGAAATTTATATTTGGCAAACCAAGTGACTCTATAAGGAAATTTCAGATAATGAAGCAAGTGTTCTCAACTGCATGACAAAGAAATAGTATGAACTGCTATTTCGTCAGTGAATAGTTTGCAGTTTTGACAAAGAACATTGAATTTTTTGGAGAATAATCGACATAAAACTAGTACAGAAGAGAAGCATTCGGGTAATAAATCCATGTATAGTTTTGATATGTACCGCAAGTGGCATGGCATTTAGAAACCGACATCGCTTGATTGATGATTCGTTAGTTAAACTCGCTCTCAATTCATACTTATAATAAACCTTATTGGAATTGTTTATAAGCTTTTTCCAAAGATTCATACTAATAACTTCTGCATTATGTAAGTTATTCGCTAGGACATGTGTTAAGGCATATTTTCCAAGCATTCTGTATATGTCGGGAATGGAGCCAGTTACCGTGTGTGGTACGGACATATATGTCAACAGACGTTGGTAAAAGATGATTCGTATACATTTGGTCGTATCTAACACGCATAGTTTACCAAAAAGTAGTAGCTTCCGTCTGTCAATAATTGATTTTATTGGATGAATTTCAATATATAGGATGGCGCTATACCTGAGCGTGTACATTGAGACAAAGCTTGCATGTGCTTAATGCACTGCCGGTGAGCTCTTTCAAGGGATACAGTTTGTGAAGCAGTAATGGTGTTCCACAATTCGCACCCGTATAAAGCTTTTTTTTAGAACAATTGATTCATAATTTTCGTCGTTGTTAATGGATGTATGCATCCGCGGCGGAGGCCATATTCTACTAAGCTGAAGGAAGTTTTGCGCATATTTGAACAAGCTACATTGGTAGCTTCATTAAGGTCGCCATATGTGTCGCTCAGAACACCTAGGTGAACATAAGTAGTCGTTTCGCCTACTACTTCCTGTCCGAGGTGCTATATGCGCGATAGTGATTTGTAGCGGATCGGAGTTTCATTGTAGACAATGACTTTGCATTTAGATGTTTTGTACAGGTACAAAGAAACAACACTGCATTAGTTCATCGAGACCGTGGGTATATTATGTGGGTAATAAAATCAGCCAAATGGAAGTTGATGCAGACCATGAAAAGGTCAGAACTGATCAATACATGGTTAGACCTTAAAATAAGAAAGAAGCACCCGCATGTCTAAGCTTCATCACATACCTTCAGAAATGTTTGCCAAATATGTCAGAGATAAGTGCGCCAATTCGAAAATTGTTAAAAAAGGACATGCAGACAGGCAGTGGGAAACCACAAGAAGAAATTTAAAAACATAAGAAAATGACATCGACGACACATGTTTTAGTTTTTAAGAATCAAAGTTAGAGTCTAACGTTGAACGTAGATTCTAGTTCATTGAGACTTTCAGCAGTCTTTCAGCAAAACGAAAAAATAACTGCATATTCATCCCGCGCATTAAATCCAACACAGAAGAGATAATTTCAAATTGAAAAAGGGACTATTGCAATTGTGTTTGGTTGAACAAATATACCATGAGTTGTATGGAGGCGAGTTTACAGTAGAGGCGGATCACAAACCTAGTAAGAGTATTTTCAAGGTGAAATCTAAATCGGGCAAAACTATGTTTGTGTCAAGAAATAAATTACCAGATACTCGGGACAAAATACCGGAGATTAATATCAATCAAATACAGTTTTGTACTAATTTACCTATTTCTGAGTTGAAAAATAGGGTGTTGAAATAAAGCTTCTGAAGAAGATGAGGGCATGCGATGTATCAAACCCTTGATTGAGAAAGGATGACCAGAATATAAGTACCAGACTCCATTAAACGCTTAGACACAACCTCACGAATATGTTGATGGAATTGTAAACAAAGCGTTATAGGTTATAATCCCAAAAGGGCTACAACGTAAATGTTGCGCATTGTGCATCGAACACATAAATGTTTAGTAGCATGACACAAGAGAGCATGCGAATTAATGTGCTGGTTTGTATTGATGAGAGACGTAGAGGATAAAGTAGAAAAATCTAAAATGTGTGCACTGAACACTAGTAAAATGAATCATTAAGAGCCTTTGTAGCCCAGTGAATGTCTGATATGCCGTCATCAAAGATCGGTGAAGATGTGTTTGAATAACAAGGCAGACATTATTCGTTCGCTGGACTATTTTTCAAAATGACCAGAAGTTGAAAAGCTCGATTTGTTACGTTCAGGAAATGTTATCGCGTATCTGAAAAAAAAACAATTTAGCGATTTGGCTACATTGATGAACGTGTTACGGATAATTGCCCGCAATTCGCTTGTAGCCAATTTAAGGAATTTGGCAAAGAGTGACAAACATACAACAGCGAGACCGCGTTATATTCAAAGAATGGGACAAACTGAAAGATATGTTCAAACAATCAAGCACATGCTTAAGAAAAGTGAAGATCCCAACAAGACATATTTTGTGCGAAAGATTTTACACTTTGATGTCCAAAGAAAAAAGTGAATATGCGTATTAAAGGTTGAAAAACTGAACATTCAATTAGAAAGTTTATTATTGAATTACTATGCAATATATGTTTTAGTAAGAACAGCCTTATGACTAAGTACTATGCTTTCAAAACCATTGAAAACATTGAATACTTTCTTCAATTTCATTAAAAGGGGGATGTTACGTATGCTATATTGCAGTGTTTATGTTTACCAGTCTTTAACGTGTTTCACTAGATTTATGTCCCTTGGATACTCTTTGTAATAAAGATATTAATGGTTCAACATATCTTTGTTAAATACGTTACAGACCATTATTAAAGTCATTTACAAATTATTTGGTTAGTATAGCACTGTAGTTTGGCAGAACGTTCGTATTTTAAAATGTATCGTAATCATAATCTTCATCATTAAACACAACAAAAACTATATCATTATCACCATCGTCATCATCTATGTTTTTTAATCAGACTATCAAATTTTACGAAAACTTGATTTTTTTTAACACTACTAGCATTAATCTAAGCTACACGTTATAAACTATACATTCAAGTACTATATCAATAACAACACAAGTAAAATACTAGGACGGTTACTAATCTAGCTAAAGTCCTTCCGCTATGAACCTAACAGTATATTGCAAAACTGCTAATAGTTTTTTCAGATTAACCTATACACTAAAACAAATTACCTTCATTAAAAAGAAGCGTCATTTAGTTTAAATATTGTTTGATGTTAAGTAATAAATAATCAACAGTAAACACAATCAGACAACATGTGTTTTACATCATTAAACACATTAGAATGACACACTATACATATTTAATGATTTTGATGCAATCGTATTACATTAACTGAATGTATTATCATTAGGAAGCTTCAAAAATCACCTTTTTAATGCATCGACGAAATGTTTATATTTGTATTTTATTGATACCAATTAATTATTGATATATTTTTAGTTCACATTGTAACACAGTTTGGTTGTTATTTCGCATAAGCCAACTGATTTAAGAGGGAAAACAATGTATTGTAATTATTTTTAAATACATATATATCTTAAACAAAAAATTGTGTTCTTATGTCACACATACACTCCATTCCATTGTTGTACTCACTAAACATGTTCCCAAATATTCAGGTGCGAAAGTATAAGTGATATGAGTAGATAATGTGCAGGGATCTAGCTGGCATACGTTTAAGTTAATTGCGGCGCAAGTGTAAAATAAAAAACAAACGTAAAGGCTTAAAATCTCTGAGTATTTGAACAAATTATTCAAACTATTAAGCTTCACAGGTTCACTTGCTCATAATTCGTTTCACGACTCTTAAGTATAGGATTGTAAACTGTTTTAAAAGGTGGGTTACTTAACCATGCTGTGTATTCCCCATTTGTAAGGGCAAAAATAATATCTTGAAATATGTTATTTCAATAGTTATAAATATATAATTAAAAAATAACTATTGAGCAATAATATGTATAATATTTATAAAACTAAATCAAGATTATTGCTGCATGTATGCAATAAAATAAAACTGTTTCTCATTAGAATGTTTTTACCCATTACAAAAATACATTTTTATTAATATATTTCAGACGAAAATTGACACATGTGTAACAATGCTGATTAAATTAACTAACTAATAACTATAAATAAAAAGAATTCTTAAATCAAGTAAACATATATCGAGATTTGTTCCATGCATACAGTGGATAAATATACCATAAGACAATAATAAAATCACAATGAACAAAGAAATCCGATGATAAAAGGTAACAAACTAATGGCTAATCGAAAGGCTATTTGTTTGCCTACAACGTCTATAATGAAACAATACAGATATTTTAACGTGATGATAATCAGTTATTGATCACATAGAGCATTTATCCAATGATTGTTTCGTATATAGGCATATTAAAATGATGAAGAATACTTAATTTTGCAAACTTTCGGTTTAGCAAAGGTTTCCGTTGACCGGTTTAAAAATGAAATTTTAATTAAAATGATTAAATAACACCTAAACATTTCTTTAAATACTGTATTTTTTATTTGAGAACGATCTGAAGTGGTGCATCAATCTGGAGCAACTAGGAAGCAATTAGGAAATTATAATTTCACATATATTATATGTACAGCGTTTGAATTCTGAAAACAACTTACAGTTCCTGTAGGCTCGGCAGCCCTTGAAATGCAGCCGCAGAAAGGGATGATAACTTGTTTACGCCTAAATTCCTGGAATAAAGACAAAGTAAACTGAAGTTATCAAATAATAATATTCTAATTCGAAACAAATAATCATATATTTCAGATAAGCTTAGAAATGGTTAATGTGCATCTGCTTATGCCTCTAAGCAGGAAAGACTATATTCAAGTTAGACGTTCCAACATCTAACAGCACACTTAAACACACGACACACATAAGAAAACGGCACACATCAGAGATATTTCCTCCGTACAATATACCCCGATAAATCATCATCATCATTATCATCATCATCATCTGAGCAATATACGAAGCATCACCTCATCAAATTTGGCGAGAACATGATTCGTTCGCATACAAATCACATTTAACTAAGCACCAATTTATAAAATTAACTATAAATATTAGTACTGTATCAACGACAACACAATTGCATTAAACGCTACAACAACTAAATAGCTGCCCTTATACTACTACTCACCTAACAGTACATATTCAAACCGTTTATAATTAATTCATATTTAACTTTAAGTTTTTTCTTATTATATTTATTGAAAAGAAGCGCTATTTAGTTTTAATAGTGTTTGCTGTTTATTACTTAAATTATTAACGGCAAAAATAATGATACAAATAGTGCTTTAAACAAATAAAACACATGAGCGAAGATAATTAGTAATTGATCACAAAAAAGCATATATGATGATGATGATGATGATGATGATGATGATGATGATGATGATGATGATGATGATGATGATGATGATGATGATGATGATGATGATGATGATGATGATGATGATTATGATGATGATGATGATGATGATGATGATGATGATGATGATGATGATGATGATGATGATGATGATGATGATGATGATGATGATGATGATGATGATGATGATGATGATGATGATGATGATGATGATGATGATGATGATGATGATGATGATGATGATACCTAAAGTTATAGCAAACAACGTCTTATGATTACACATTCAAGTTATACAGGTAACATGTTTCGTTAGTGCACGTTCTGGATTAAAAGAACACCAAAAGTAAACAAGTGTCATGAAAATACAGGCAGCAGATGAAATCACACAAAAACATTGAATGTAAAAGTCTAGTTGTAAGTCAGTAGAGTGATTTCCAGCGTGCCCCTGCTAAATAAGAGGTATACCTGTATACAAAATCATTAAATGGACAAGTCTAGATGTCAGCCAGTAGAGTGATCTCCAGCGTGCCCCTGCTAAATAATAGGTATACATGTCTACAAAAACATTGAATGTACAAGTCTAGTTGTAAGTCAGTAGAGTGAGATCCAGCGTGCCCCTGGTAAAAAAAGAGGTATACCTGTCTGCTGGTGGCTTTGTTAAACGCACTACGATCGTATATTTATAAATAAATGATGGGATATGTGTATACATAAGAGAGAAAACCATTTAATCAAACTGAATATGTTAATTGTACCATAAATCATTTATTCATTTAACATAGGATTGAATAAATACCGTAAAAAATGACATGTTCTCAACATATATATATATCATTAAAATTATTACGTTTTCTTGTCAGAATTAAAGCAACACAATCATGTTTTATATGATACATTGATAGTTTTATGCCTGTAATGGAACATGTAATTTATTTTCTGAAATTCTATGTATTTCGAAATTATCTCGGTGTTTTCTAATAATAATCAATAGATTGTCTAGACGCCACTCATTAATAAAATAACAACAAACCTTTGCGATATTGATAATTTTCATGATTTTGTTATTTGCGTTTCAGAATAGAAAATGCACATTCCATCAATAAAAATGTCTTCTCATATCATGCATGATAGCATTTCTTAATAATCTTTGTTCTAATGTTTGTTTCGTTATGATATGCTGTAACTATTTTGCAGTGCATAAAACATAATTAGTATGTTAGTAATCAGTGTACTTTCTAAAACCATACAGTCCCCATGAACCTAACTAGTGTTTACATTTACTGTCATTTATGATATTATACATGTTTTCTAAATATTTATTGCAAACGCTTTGATTGATCAACAATTAATAACTATATGCACATCGTCATCAACGAAGTCTTTGTTTTAAAAAAATTCACTTAAAGGATAACAAGTGTAAATTAAAAAAATATTTATAACGCAAAGTTTGCTTCGTAATCGTTTTTTGGTCAATATCTTGATAATATAAAAACAATAATACTGTTTAAATTTTATAACATCTAAGTATGCGTTGGTTATTTATGTGTATATTTCTGAATATACCATTTACGTGTAAAAACTGTCATGAATTTTGGTTTGCAGTTCTATTTTCGAATTTTTCGAATTTTTCCTATTGTTTTGGTATTCTGTGTGCTGGCTACATCGATCAAATGTAACCGTATAATATTGCGCTGCCTACTTCCATTGGGTATATTAAGTGTATGTTCACCTACGCATGTAAGAGACGTTTGCCGCCATTGCTATTTAGGCAATTTCTTAGAGGTTTATACCGGTTTATAGACCGCATGGTGTAAGTTTTACACATGTTATCAATGCTATATTGCTTGTATTTAGTTAAGGCAGTAATTATTTTGAGGTATATTTGTTCATTCAGTAAATATTGTTCGTACAAAAATTACGCCGTACCTTCCCTTTCGACCATTTGAGGCTATTTGTTAGGGTAACTTTCAAAGCTTTATATAATTGTTTATAACTTCGTTATAGGCTATATGTTTTACCTTTTTCAATCAATTAAAGTATACAGTATTTTTGTTCGACCCGACCTGGTTCTCTATCTGTTTCCAGAACAGAATAGTACAAATTGGCCTACACTTGGCTAGTAGCAGGTAGAGACGAGGGGAACTGGACAACGAACTACATCCACGTTAAAAAAAGTCACACTAAAGTCTCATCTGTAGTTAAACCTGAGGAAAGAAAGTTTATTGGATGTGAACACGGATTGTTCGTCCGTTATCTACCGGAGGAACGGCTCTTTATGAAGAGATAAGTGATGACTTTATAAAGCGTTGTTCTACTTCACTGCGCAAAGTGACAGAAATTTTGGATTAAGTAAGTAGTTTAACTTATGATAGTAATGTTGGTGAAATCAATCTTATTGAACAGCAATTACAAGAAACCTATGACAGTTACGTGAAAGTTAAATATGCATTTGAAGTGTACTTAAAATCTGTTATAAGTGAAGCATGTCTTCAAGAATTATCGTCTCTTACTACAAACGCGTTGCTTTAGGAAAAAGCGAAGTTACATGCGCTGGAAAATATTGACGAAATTAAACAATCCATAATGACAAAAGTCATGTCAAGCATGAAACCAAACTCTGTTCATGGTAGTGTGAAGACAAACAGTTCGAGAACCTCTAGGAGTGAACTCATTGCATTGCAACAAGCAGAAGCCGAATCTGACAAGATACAGCTGAAAAATACATGTTCGCAGAATTAGAAGCGAATCTCGAATCGAAAGTTCTTTCTCAGCAAAAGGCTTTCGAAACTGCGGCTGCGGAAATAAAGGTAGTACAAGAGCAAGATGTCGACGGCTCTGATGGGTCAAATGGTCATGTTGAACCAGACGTTAAATTCATATTGCAAACGTTTCCTGTTGTAAAGCCTGACGATCTAGTTCAAGATTACATCAATAAATCCACAAACAATCCCACAGTGTCTGACAATAATATTGAAGAAAATATGTGCAAATTCCTCTGTAAAAAAGTCTTGGCTATCTCGCGACAGACTATATTTAGTAAAAAAGCGGAGTCTTATCAATCCTGGAAAACGAGTTTCAAGAATGTGATGTTCGAGATGGATACAAGCGCTTCCGAGGAAATGGATTTGGCTGTGAAGTGGCTGGGGCCAAGTTCTCGCTAGCATACAGTAAGCTTGTGATCATCGTAACGAAGAGATCCTGTCTTAGCATGCGAGGAACTTTGGTCCTGACTTGATGAACGTTATGGAAAAGCGGAGATTGTCCACCAATCATTCTCAAGGCGAAATGAATCATTCTCTCGACCGACCTACACAGACTCACATAAATGGTATGAGCTTAATGACTTGCTGAATGAAATACTTGCCTTGAAAGAAGACAAAGAAGTTTTCTCAACGACTATATCGTTATATGATTCCTCGATTGGCTTTAAATGTCTGAAACCGAACCACAGTGTTCAAGAGTGTCCTAATACGGTGGCATGTTCATATCGTAACAGCGACGGTGTAATGCATTCAGATTCGTTTTGTACATCCTAAAGAGAGAAAGGTGGAGAGACCACTCAAAAAAACAGTATGAACAATGAAAACAGTAAAGTGGGTCCACCACAAGTCACCAGCATATTTACAAGTGTTAATGATGTAGATTACACATCCTGTGCAAAAATTGTTTTTGTAAATGTAATTGTTGATAGTAATCCTGTCAACAAGCTTAAATGTTATGCTAGTGTAGATGAACAGTCAAATAAGACGCTGGCAAAGAATGAGTGGTTCAATAGTTTCCATGTTGATTTTCCTGAAGAAGCATTTCATGTCAATACTTGTAGTGGAATATCCGTTACAAAAGGTCGTTTTTGAACAAAATTTATTGTATCTTCTGTTTCATGACATTGTTTCTTACAGGTTACCTTGTGTCATTGAATGTCCATATATATCATTTAACAAGTGTGAACTTTGCACATCCAATAAATTGAGACAGATTTCTCACCTTGTTAATGTCGCCAGTTCCTTGCTCACTTATGATCTCAATGTTAACATACTTATGCTGATAGGTAGGGATGCGATTGACGTACATAAGGTGCATTGCAGATTGTAGGTCAACCAGCGACATTTCAACGTATTGGTCTCGGCTGGGTGGTTGTGGGTTAACTTTGTCTAGGTGATTTTCATGCCTCCATTGTCTACGGTTTGAATTAACTGAGTGTGTTTAATTTTGTCAGGTGTATCGTCCCATATGAAAATATTCATGAAGGTATTCCGTATATGTTACATATATTATTAAATGTGTAGAAGTCCTTAATTCTGTAGTCGTATTATTGGTCGACGAATTGAATGTTTCGTTCAAACACATGTTTATACAAAAACGTCTTTTCGTTAGAAGTTATGTACTTATTGTTCCATAAAATAGTTTTACTGTTAGTTTGGGTTTTTATGTTATGAGTAACATTACTCCATGCTGATAGAACATCAGATAGAAATATGTTTTCGTTTGCAATTTCATGTAAGATATTATTGATGATGTTACATTTAAAAAGTAAGGAATCACCATTTTATTTTATTTTCTGGTAGAATAGTTTCCATTTACTCGTATTGTTACTATCTAGGTATCTTTTAACCCAGCTGCATTAGATTGCATTCAAGAATGAGCCAATGTTCGTCAATAAGACCCAGGTGGTGTCTAGAGGTAGGAAGTCATTGTTTAAGCCCTGTGATACAGTCTTTTTGTAGTGGATTCGTGTTATAGTTATGATCATGTCTTTTCCCAGACGGCCAATAATGAACAAACACTCTCGGTTGATGATCGAACCTTTATTGATATCATGATTAAGATTATGCACAAAGACAGTAGTGGTTGTTGGATTGCCCCTTTACCGCTTAGGAGTCCAAGATAACGTTTACCCAATAATCGGCAGTTGGCCTTGAAACCTGCTCGGCTTCTACATGCGAGCTTTGCTAGGAATCCTGTAAAAAAGGTATGTGTGTTGAATTCATGTCAAAGATAATTGATAACGGACATACATATGTTGCCCCTCACTTGTCTACTGTTGAGAATTGGGAAATTGAAGAATGCTGGTATTTGCCTATCTTTGGAGTCTTTCACCCAAAGAAGCCCAATCAAATACGTTGTGTGTTTGATTCCTCTGCAGAATTTCAGGGAACCTCTTTGAATAAAGTATTGCTCAGTGGCCCTGACCTGACTCAGGGTTTGATATGAGTTTTGATGAGATTTAGGCAAGATCACATCCCTGTTACAGTATATATAGAGCAGATGTTCTATTGCTTTCTAATGGATGAGCAGCACCGATATTATCTCAGGTGTTTGTGGTACAAATTCAAATATCCAGATAAGGATTTGATCGATTACCGCATGCGTGTTCATGTTTTGGAAATAGCTCTTCCCTGGCTCAGATAACTTACGGCCTTCGTAAGTCTAACGTAGAATCAGACCCTGATGTGCTCGACATTGTGACTAACAACTTTTACGTCGACGACGGCTTGACGTCTCAATTTTCACCTGATGACGTGTTGAACCCGGTAAAGCGTACCCAGAATAAATTGGCTAAGTGTAGTTTGCGCCTACATAAGGTAAAATTAATGAAATAAATCGGGCAATAAAACGCTGCAATTACTTTGCTCTTTTTGCTCACCCAAGCATATATTTTCAGAAGTAAACGTACTTTCTTTTCAAATAGAATAATAAATGCCAACATGTTCAAGTACCGGTTTATATTTATACATAACTGCATAATATAGTTGTCAATAACAGTATATTTTTATATCAAGTATATTAAGGACAAAAAGACAGGTTAATGATGTTATATATCCTCAAACAACGTTATGAGTCTTTTAATTTTCAAATAGTGTGTATTGACACATTTAAAATGATTGTTTAATTGATAATCGATGAAATAAAAAAGTTTAGTTTTACCAAAAACAGTCAAACTTCACTTGCCTTGGAAAAACCAACGCTTTACTTCTTTATTATATACTATATTTTTCTATTTGCTGCTTTAAAAATAATAAGACACTGTTATGTAAACATCAAGGGATGGACATCAGGCTGCTATCGAATTATACACTTATTTGTTGAATATGGGTAATTAACTTTCATCGACAGGGTGCTTTTCAGTTTGGAAAATGAAAATGCTATGGGAATACGCTTAGTTTTACGTTTGGACGCTGGAAAATGGGCACCATACTTTAAAGAAAGTTAAAACACTGGCTGAACTACAGTCTAACCTGTCTATAAAGACCACTCAAGGGATTTGGTCGTTGTTGTCTTTTTTTACAGGTGGTCTTTATTCCCAGGGTCGATTGAAACTTTGCAAAATATACCAGTAGTATTTTAACAGGTACCTTAAATATGTATGTGCTCTTTTGTTTAAATGTTTGAATACTTATGCATGCATAATAAATAAAGGCTTGAAAACACAGTTTTGTTTTTAATATTTCCATTCCCTTATATTTTTATTATTTATTTCATTAATCATATACATTCATAAATAATTATTGACATACTTGTATATGTAAATGTAATTCAGAATTTTCTGGATTTGAGTTTTGCCTACACCAAGATCACTAGCGACTCGTCTACAACTGTGTCCTTTAACTAACAAATGACCGCAACGTGTTCTTCCAACATCAAAACTTACGCTTGGAATCCATGATGGTTAAATTGAACTGATTATTTGTCTATAGTCTATGCACGTCTTATCAAGGAGAAATGTAAGAAGGGAATGGCTATCAAAATGCATCGTTATTGATATAAAACCGTTAATTTCCTTAATGAGTTGATGAAAGCCCAAAACTTGTCTTTGATATTTTCAGCAATTAATACATTAATCGCGAGTCACTTCAATACAAAGGCAATACTTTTACACTTTTGACAAACTGTCAAATGCATAAAAGAAGCAGGCGACTACCAATTAGCATTGCGTGTTAAATAAACAAACAACTGCTATCGATCGCAATAAACTGTCACTTGCCAATATTTCCATAGCGACCGACGAGTCCACTGGTATGATGTGTATCACGTGACTACACGGCGTCATGGCGGCCATTTTGTTTTTTTGACAGTTGCAAAATCGTTGATTTTTATGATTGAAGTGGTCGTTGTAAGCTATCAAAATGGACTTTTGGGAATGTAAAGGGCGGTCTTTGGTCTTTGTTCGAAGGTGGGCTTTATTCGCAGGTTCAATATATAGCGAAATCGTTCGGGAGGAAATCGGTGTGGTCGTTATTGACTGTTGGTCGCTATTAGCAGGCGGTCGCTCGGGCAGGTTGGACTGTATATGAATGGGCATATGCACTTTACATGACTATATCACCGTATAACATGCTTGTGTAGATTTGGACGCAGAAAGATGAGCACTTTTGGTATAAATTATGAAACAAGAACACAACATTGGTTAAATCGTTATGTGTACAAGATTCATTAATGACGGTTTGTGACTGTATGAGCTTGGAAGCTGCTTGTGTTCTCACACGAATATTTTAGTCCATGAAAGATTAAATTTTGCAATTTTGGAAAATAAAAATATTGGTTATGTGCATTAAAATGCAATACAGCCACCAAATTCGATAACGAATCGCATGCAAGGGATATATTTAGACGGCAATCTATCAACATGATAAGTTGATATGTACTCTGCAAGAACGTGTTAGTCTAGAGTCGGGAAACTCGTATATATGGCATCTGTTTACGTAAACATGACCATTATAATTTAATATGAAAACAAACGTTTTAAATACATTACATGACCAATCACGTGTAAGGGTTTCATTTAAAACTTGGACAATGAAAGCTACACTAAATTAGCAAGAATTTATACGGCACATGACTTCCTCAGTTGTCTGCCGTAAACGAACGTATTAGAACATGTTCGAGGAAAATTATTGTATTGGGACTTTTGACCAAGGAAAATGGCGACTGTGAATAAAAAACGTACATAAAAAGCTTATTTTGATTAATCATAACGTGCACTTGACTTCATCAGCATAGTCACCATATGATGCATGGAGCTGTAAATACGACCCATCAATTGCTTGAATATTGTTGTTCGTATTATTCGCCGTGTATATTCTCTTACTTTCAGAGGAGCTATTCCTTATTAAAAAACATAGCATTTTTTTGTATTGCTTCAAACATTTTTTAATTTGTTATTTTCATAGTTCAACGGGTTTATTTTCAGTACATCATGTTCGCATGCATTCATCTAATTTTATTTTTCCGCTTATCAGATATTATAATAGACTCGCCCATTAATAAAACGTTGAACCATGAAGATCAAAATAATGATGAGGTTGATCATAAGGTTGATGATGAACTTGATGGCATCTACTTCTAGCAAATATTAATTATAGGGGCGTTCCAGTATGTGTATTTACCTTCTAATTGTTTAGTCTCAAAAGAACTATTCACTACTAGAAGATGTTTGCTAGGGTAAGAAAACGGCTTAAATCGATGTATTAACCACTGAACCAATAACATAGCCTATGGTAGGTGTCAGGATACCAAATACTTGACATTTCTTAGGAAACTTATGTAGTGAACAAAATACAAAAAACAGCTTATTTGGAGAATGTTACGTATTTGGAGCATATCAATTATTTACTGGTTAAGTTGAAATTAATAAATGAGTGTTGCAAAGCTAGCCAAAAGTAAAGCAACCACTAACAATTGACAGTGACTCAAATAGTTTATAAAAAGTAAAACGTTCTTGATTAATGCCATAATACACTATAATAATCATCATAAACAGAAACAATACCAACAGCAGCACCACCATCTGCATTATAATCAGCATTATTATAACCCTTTTGGTATCGTCCTCGTTCTCATCATGATCATCAATATAATCACCATGACGATCATCTAAATCGTCGTCTGTATCTTCAGCATCACAATTTCCTCGGCTAGAATTGTATTATCATCATAATCGATATTAATAATCACCATTATCTTCATCTCCACGACAACCTGAATCATATTTATATTTTAATGTATCTATATTTCAATCCATCAACACAAAACTTTGACCCATCACTGTCATCATCAGAAACATCGGAATCCATCATGTTAACCCATAACCACCGACAAAAACAAAGCAACTTTTGCCACTACCAGCACCACCGTAGCAACTACCGCCACCATCGCCAATACTACCGCCACAACCACTACCAACGCTAATACTACCACCATCGCAACCACCGCAACCACCGCCACGATCAAAACAACCGCCACCAAGCCAACATCACAACATCCGTCACCATTATTGCCAGTACATTGTATTCTCACCACAACCACCGCCTCTGCCGCCAATGCCAAAGCCACCACTAACACGATACAATTGTCATCATATATTTATTTGTTTAGAAAACTAATACATGTATAAACATTCGGACGGTCGAAGCAGTTCATATTATGAATTTAGTAAGATATTCAATCCTTATTTCAAATCCAGCCGAGAATAATAGTAACAGTAACATGAACTAATAATAATGTAGGTATTTTGTAGAAATCATAATTTACATATTTCTGACTACAAAAAATTGGAATTGTGAAAATGAATATGCATTTTTTAATTGTGCGTGTACCATTTCATTGTTCGGTTTTAATTATAAATGAGATATTTGTTCCGTATTACTTATCTGAAAATAACCTCCGATAAATAATGACTAAATAGCAGTTGAAATATATTTAATATAATACAAAATGGGTACATTGATCAGTATTAACCCGCGAATTGGAACAGGATTTATTCTGGTTAAAATAAGTGGAATGTGTTAAAATAAAGACTCTGTTATCAATGCTACAGACGGTTTTTATAGATACCTGGAACAGTTAGGAAAATGTAAAGTTATTATTCAAGTTCGAACATGCCTTGTTTTATATTGCATTTGATTAAAAAAAAAGAACCGGGTGTTGTTCCGCATGCCATCTCGAAATAAGAATGTACATTCTAAATAAAGCAATTTGTGTAAAAATGTGTTAGAATATATCATTATCTAGAAATCATGACTACATGTTAATTTATATTACACAAATTTAAAAAAAAAACAAAGACAGATCCCATGTTGAGCAACTTTTGGAAAAAAAACTGAATGACTAGAAAACATAACGAATTGGAAATATTTAGCATATTAATGTTGACACCCTAGCTTTATGTTAAATTATTTTCATTAATTGGTAATTGTTTATGTATAAGTTATCAAGGTAAAACCAGTCTCTTATTGACTTGAATGACATGATTTTTAGTTATATAATACAGTTTGAATAATCATTATTATGAATGATTATTGTTAAAAGATTATGACAGTTCTGTAAACGGTTTGAATAACGAAAGCAGATATATTTTGCTATAATGTATATTTTAATTGCTGTAATTCAGTCGTAAAAGAGAACATTGGGTGTAAATGGACACATATTAAGTAGTCACGTGTTAGAACAATGTTTATATAATTTAGCTACATATAAACTTTTGTTCATAGCTGTGTGATAAGCTTTGTATAATGTAGTTATTTAAAACGGACATATCAGTTCGCTATTCGGTCTGAAAAAGGAATACGTTAATTGTTCCTTAACACAAAATGTGCTATCATTAAATGAAACTACGAATATAATTAATGTATAATTAATGTATAATAATAAATATGTTGACATAATAACCACACGTTAACTATTGTTTTTTGGGTATGGTATATATTAAGTTGTTTTTGAATTGGTTAAATCTCCTCTTGAAATTCGGTAGACATATTGATTAAAAAACCGGTTTCATTTTTCGTATAACGTTAAAATAAGCTACTGGATACCTAAGGAGTTATAAGAATTCCAAAAGCAGTAAACTCTCAATGACTGAGCATTCCGGAAACCAAAACGCATATTTTTATTATCATACAATTACAAATCGTGTACATCTTTATTAAAATGTGAGAAATAAATTGATCCGAAAATGCCATATATGTTTAAAAACAAATCGCAAACTTTGTTGCTCATGATATAAGGATTAATTTCGCATGTTTATGGTATTTTCCATAAAATTACGAAGCAATTGATGTCTCGTTGACTGACTTCCGAACTCTGCATTTAAAAAAACAGTACCAATATATATATATATATATATATATATATATATATGTAATAAATCAATGTGTAACGCTTCGTTTTAAAACAAGAATTGCTTTTAAGATTCGTGTTTATGTGTATGTTAAAATTATTTGTGTACAGATTCCCGAATATTTTTTAACATAATAACGTCACTATTTTGTAGTTCTGTGTTCAATACTTGTTAAACACCATACCTATTGTTTATTTGCGTTTGTTTGTGTGCTGTTGCTTTTTTTCATTACAAAAATGTTATGCGATATAAATATTCTGGCCTAAACGTATAATTAATCCACTTGTATGTGTAAATCGTTACATTGCTTCATGGCTGCACAACATAACATTTGAACAGTGATTTTAAAATATTTCAAATATAAAAACAATGTGAACAATCATATTTATTAAACCAAGGTGATTGCAAAAGCAAAACGAATGCTATAATTGCACGTGCATATATTAGTAAACGAAATAGAGTTGGGCAAGTTACGCGCTTAAGAAATATATCTTTCTAAAGAAGTTTGTGTTATAAGTATGGACGATGGGCATTTAAATAAGACAAAAAAAAAAGTTCTGACGATATTTAAAAGCCGAATATACCGAATACTTAAACGTTGAGATGCGAATAATTGTAGGGACTACTTTATTACATAGAGTAAGGTAAGGCTAACCTTTTAACCGTTTTAACCAACAATCATTTGCATTTACCTTAACCTTGCGCTTACCCAAGATTTCATTATTATTATGGAACATTGTGTAATTATAAAACTAAAAAAAATACTATTCAGATACTACTTCTGGATGTGTTTTATTATAATATTATCAGTATTGTAACGAAAACTGATCTTAACTAAATCACCATTTAGAACGTAATAGGTCAGCGTCTTTTTTATTTAACGTTAAATTATTGAACGTTCGATAAGGCGTGATGTGTGATGTAATATGTCATCCTGATACATCCGTTAAGAAAGCAACAGTTACACACTAAATTCACATATCCTGCGAATATGTTAATAATATCGCAGTGGTTGGTATAAGAAATGTTCCATTGCAAACGCCGATTTGGTAGTATAATATAAATAAGAAGATTACAGGAAAGGCCATAGGGGTCTAGATCTATATCAAACATAATTGCTTAAAGCGGACGAAGCGAGGCTTCAGCTTCAGTTTTAGGTAAGTAGGACGCTTATGTGAAACTGTCATGACAGTGACTATACTGGATCTAAAAGGAACGCAGGTTAATATATGCGTTTGTTTTTTATTTATTGATTAAAAATATATGTTTTACATATATCGGCATGATGTCGGTTGCACATCTTAAATTGATATATATAGTATATATCGGGCCGATATGTAGCCGTGCTGCACATCCGATGTCGAACCGATATATAAAACCAGATATTGGCCCGTCATTGGAAATGATATCGGGCCAATATAGGACCGACATGACATGTTTGCTGGGTGTCTAAGCTTCATCATATACCTGCAGGAATGTTTGCCAAATATGTCAGAAATAAGTATGCCAATTCAAAAAAAGTTGGAAAATGACACAGACTGGCAGTTGAAAACCTGTTTTAGTTTTTTAGAATCCAAGTTAGGGTCAAACGTTGAGCGTAGAGGCTAGTTCATTTGGACTTGCAGTAGTCTTTTTGCAAAACGAAAAATATACTGCATATGTATCCCGCGCATTGAATCGAACACAGTATAGATCATTTCGAATTGTAAAAGGACTCTTGCAATTGTGTTTGTTGAAAAAAGTATACCATTAGTTGTATGGACGCGAGTTTACAGTAGAGACAAATCACAAGCCTCTTAATCGATAGTGGATTTCTCTTGCAATTACACATGAATGACTTCAAGTTGAATTATAAATCTGGTAAAACAATGTTTGTGTCAAGAAATAAATTACCTGATACTCAGGACAAAGTACCAGAAATTGATATCAATCTATTACAGTTGAGTGCTCATTTACCTTTGTCTGAGGAGAAATATAGGGCGTTTACACAAAGTATATTAAGAAGATGAGGATATGCATGTATGAAACCCTTGTTTGAGAAAGGATAGCCAGAAAAAAAGTACCAGACTCCATTTAACGCTCAGACACAATCTCACATCAATATGTGATACAATTGTATTGTAACAGGGTATTCACTCTGACACCAATCCTTTTAACAATACTAACCCAATCAAGACTGAGAGAAGTTCAGTGTGAGAGATACTTTGTGATATATGAGTGAGTTTAATTACTTACAGTGCATGCTTTTATTGTGAGATGATTTCATTGTCATCTATATAATGTTAAATCATAATTCAACATTTGGTTACTTGTTTGTAAAACCTTGTAAGAGGTAGTAGGCTTTTTCCAATAGCCACTTCCTACAATAAGTCTTGAGGTCACTGGTGAGTGCATTATTCTATGTTTATATAATTGTATTTTGTTGAATTACATTGTATTGCATATTAGTTTATATAATTGTTTTTTTCTTGAATTGTAATTGTATTGTATTGCATATTATTATGTATTACAATGAATTATTTAAATTGTTATTATAATTGTCATTTCTTAATTATAACATGATTTGTATTCATGTTTCAGGCCATCATTTACATCATTTATACTTTATAGTATTAAAAGCTTGGAAAGTAAAACCCAGGTTGCGTTATAAACTCAAACCCCGTCTACAAATGGCGCCCAACGTGTTTTCCATGTGATTTCCAACTTGAATTCCAACGTGATTTCCAATTTGAATTCCAACGTGATTTCCAACGTGAATTCCAACGTGATTTCCAATGTGAATTCCAACGTAAATCCCACCTTGATTTCCGACGTGAAATTCTGATGGTCAGGACCTAAGAAGCTAAGGCAAGTGTTAGTCTTAGCGAGGACATTTTCCCATTGTCCAATATAATGTGGAAACGGCAGATTCCTTGCTATATTGCAACGGCAGATTCCTTTCTGCTCTACCATGATCTAATCCTAGATTAAGGTATCCAGACAACCAGAAAGCTAGTGAGTTTCTTCAAGAAAACCAGGAGTTCCTGTAGGGAGGTAGACGTCCTCCTGACTGTCAGACTACACAGTTTGACTCCCAATACTCCAATACATTACGTGTGTGTATACGTAAAAGTATGGACTCACTTTAACGTATAGAACTTTTTACGTTCGAACCAGGACGAGTAGTGACTTCCAGTGACATAGGGCGCGACGACCCATGATCGAGAACCGCTTAAGACGAATTCCCGCGTACTAGTTACACTACAGTGAACCTGATGTGAACTGTGCAAATCTGTGGACACATTTTAGTTTGTGATATTTTTTAACGTTTTAAATGTGTTTTAAAGTATATATGGAACATCAATTTATGTAAGTACCAAATTGTATCAAATTTTTGAGTAATAACATTTATCCTATAGTCATATTGCTGATTTTCATCGATTTTGAAACTCGCAACACTTTGAACAGATTATAGATTAATTCTAAGTAATCGCTTTACGGATACATAATATCAATCTTTTTACTTATAGAAATAATCATTTCAGAAATATTGTGTTATAATTGAACAATATTGCATTTGACAGAATTAAAATTTTGTGTTTGTAAGTATTTTTTAGACTTTGTATTTAATACAATTGTGAGACAACCACATTTCCTATTTGTTTACGATACGTCGATAGCTAATAGGAGATAGTGTGCTTGATTTTGAACTTTAATTATAAAGCAGATTTTCTATGCTTTATTGATTTAAATTGATTGAGAACTTTAATCGTAATACTATTTAAAAAGTTTTCAATTAAATCGCAATTGTGGAGTAGATCTATTCCGATACATTTTGTAGGTTGGAATTTAAATAGTGTATTGACCTTTGACGTCAATATTTGTTGTGGAGTACACATTGTAAACATTAGTAAAATTGGAAGGTAAAACTTTTATCAATTTATAGATAATAATATATTTTCACATTTTAAAAGAGTATGCTTGTTTAATGTTTGCTTGAATATTATATGCATAACTGCGATAATTCTTTTAGAAATAATAGTGTAATACTGTTATTTGTCAAAACAAAATATTAAACAATCTGTATTAAGCTTGCTCACCAGTTGACATTGCTTTAATTATAATTTCAATTCTTTTGAAATTTTCTTGTGATTATTTTACATCCATAGACATTTTTCTGTAATATTCTTGTGTACTTAACTTATATAGGTTAAACTATATTAACAACTGCTAACTCTTTAAGCACTATCACAGTGAGAGAGTATTTTGCACATACCCATTACCATGTTATTTGTATTTTGTAAAGTCTCTATATTGATTGATGTAATTGATTTAATTAGTCTGAAAAATGTCAGACACTGAAGCGGTGGAAGGTGCTAAAAGTGCCAATTTCATCGCTGTTGAAATGTCTGAACAAGTTATGATTAATAAATTCATTGCTTCAGGTTATTAGGTACTTATACCGGAAACAAATCCAGACATCGCTAAGGGTACTCATGTTTCTTCAAATTCCTTTGATAAGGCCATCTGCTATTCCAAAAAACATTTTAATTTGATCAAACAGTCCTTTCTGATCAGGCTAGTGCTAGTCTACAAAATGTCTCGCATTTCCAATTTCCACATGTTTATGGTAATGTACCAACGTTGCCTTTCTTTTCTGGTGAGGAACCCTGCCCCAAGGGTGAGGTTTCTTTTAAGGAATGGTTGTTTGAGGTAAAAGGTAAGAGGTGAATGATAAGAATGTGTTACCATCCAATGTTCTTCAAGCAGTAAGACGTTCAATCATAGGGCCAGCCCGTCAAACATTGTTCTCAGCATGTTAGAATGCATCATTAGACATTATTCTGTTGAAATTTAACTCTTTGTTTGGTACAACATTTGATAAAAATAATGTTCTGCAAGAATTTTGTAATGCTTCTCAACATTCAGATGAGTATGTGACTGCTTTTGCCTGTCGATTGGAACACATTTTGTCCAACTCATCACAATCAATAAATATGGGTTTAGATGCTAAAAATGAAATGCTTAGATGCACATTTTTGACTGTTCTTCACTCTGAGAAACTTAAGTCCCAGACTAGACATAAATTTGACAATGTTCTTTCATATGAACATTTAATAAGGGAAATCAGGGTTGTAGAACATGAAATGTCATTAAACCCTCACACAGGTGCAACCAAGACTTGTTTACAAACCAAAAGAGTACAGCAGATTGCTGTGTCAGCTGATTCCTCTGACATTGAGTGTCGGTTGAAATCTTTTGAGTTAAGGGTGGACAAACAGTATAACGCACTTACTCAAGGATTGGAACAAGTGCTATCTGCTTTGCCCAACAATAGGCCTCTACAGCAAAGACCATATTATCCGACACCTACCTATCAAGATAGAGGTCGTGTTAGGGGTTATTACAAAAATAACAATCCCAAACACAATGATAAAATGAATGACCCAAAATAATAACTGCCTCTGTTGCTGGCCAAACAGGGGGTGGTAAACAAAATGGCCAACACAATTTGCATTTCAGACTAGCGGGTGAACCAAATAACAGCAAAATAAGTCTCAATGGTTGTCTGTTTACAGCTTTGATTGACTCCGGTTCAATAGTTATAACTATGTATGAAAATTGTCTTAACTCTTTGAGTGAAAACTCTCACATTTTACCGTTAGATAATTTAGGTTTGAAACTTAGTACAGCAGATGGTTCTTTGCTTAAGTACTGTGGGTATATAGAAGGTACAATATGCGCCCCTTCTTTGTCAAATATTGCTTCTAGTGTGCCAATTCTAGTTATCAAAGATAACTCATTTAACAGAAATTGTCCTGTTATTTTGGGCACTAATGTGATCAGACTTGTACGTGACATGATAGTTTTACATGATAGTAGTGAAGTACTTCCAGAGGAATGGAACATTGCAATAGCATCCTTTAATGTGACTTCATTTGCAGCCAAATTATCAAGCAAAAGATCAGTCAAGCTAGGTACATTTGAAACGGTTTCTTTGAATTGTGTTGCCAGAGGGGCTAATCATGCTATAGCAAATGTAGTAAATAAAAATCATGATCCCTCAGCAAATTACTCTGTGTGTCCAAAAGTATTAAAAATGCAACAGCATGGCAATTGTTGCAACATTTCTGTGAAAGTTTGCAACATGACTGGCAAACAAATTGTTTTCAAACCAAAGTCTCATGTTTGTCAGATTTCTGAAGTTGAGTAAAAGAGTGTACCAATGACCTTAGATTAAGATTGTTACTAAAAATCTAACACCCGAACAAGTAAAAAGGGTTCAACAAGTCTTAGTAATTGGTCACAGGTGTTTTCTAAAGGTCCTACTGATATAGGATGTACAAATCTTCTAAAACATAAGATTGTGTTAGAAGATTCAATCCCCTTCAAGCAGTCTTACAGACGCATACCCCCAGAGTTATATGAAGAGGTAAGGCAACACATTAAAGAAATGTTACATGCCAAGGTCATTAGAGAATCTGAGTCACCCTTCAGTTCCAATGTAGTTTTGGTTAGAAAGCGGGATGGCTCACTTCGATTCTGCATTGACTGGAGACAACTCAATGCACGCACATGAAAAGATGCATACAATTTACCCAGATTTGACAATATTGTAGACAGTCTTTCTGGTTCCAAATACTTCTCCAAACTTTACTAGATTTGCTAGATTTTACTCTAAGTATGGTGATTTAATTTCAAAATATAATGTTTCTTTAAAATGGCATTTAAATAATGGAATCTCCCATCCATCATTTTACGGAGATGTTTTGAAGCGTGTCCGCAAATTTAAATATGTTAAACCAAATGTTCATATTAAACTTTTCAATTTAATTAACTTGTTTTTATCAAAAGGATACGATGCTTATGTACTTAAAAACACGTGTTTGATGGTTTTTGATTCACTATATCTTTCTTCCCTTAAAATTTGGAATCATTAGTGATAATATAGGCATTTTTCACTGTTGAATACAATTGTGTTATTGTGTCGTATGAACAAATCTGCATGAATACTACATTATAGGCATTTTTCACTGTTGAATAAAATTGTGTCATTGTGTCGTATGAACAAATCTGCACGTAAACTACATTTGGACTCAAATCTGTCTTCAGTTGTCAAAACACCTATATACTGTTTGATTCCAATAATGTCGCTTTAATGGAATTACCATTTTTATTCATTTGCTTTTTAATATTAAATGACCTAAACTTGTTTTATTAGTAGCACAGCCCCATTAATATTTTTATTTATTACTGCCCTTGGAATATGTTCCCGTCATTATGTCATTATGGATTTTTGTGACGTCATACGACCGACTTTCCCAGTTGTAATCTACATGCATAGGTCATTGGGTTTATAACGTTCCATTTTATTTATATTTTCTCTTTGATAGGCGTTTCTTGTTTGATTTTATTATTTTTAATTTGTTTAGCAGTCACATAAACAACCAAGCTATGTAATATGGAATTTTTACACCCATTATTGCTGCTTCTTCCTGTATTTGCGCGATGATTATCTGAGATATTAACTCTATGATTCTATATTCTCAAATCTTTTCAATAAAGAAGGAATGTAGTTGACAAATGTTAATAGTTTTATTTGATCGTTCGTCAAAAAGTTGTAATTCTGTTACTCTTGTATCTTCAATGCAATTGAGTAATTAAATAGTAATTAAATTGAATGCGTTTTAATTCCCTTTTATTATTGTTTAATTTGAGTTACAATGCTATGACGTTAAATTTTATTTACACTTAAATGTATTATGAATATTGCTGGGCCAAGTGTGAGGTTGAGCGCTCTATAACCAGGTTTAAACCCCCAATGCTTTGCATTGACCGTTCCAAGGCGGTGACCCCAGCTTTATTCATATTTTGTGTTTATGTTGGTTTGTATTGTGCTGTATTGTGCTGTTTTGTACTGTTTTGGCAATCGGTCCCTTGCCTTGAATAAAGGACCAACTAATTGTTTTTAATAAAAATTCAATACTGCTCCAGCAGCTGGAGTTTCACTTCTTTATATTGAGGTCATTGGAATGTTGAGTTAGAAGAGGAGGACAAACATAAAACAGCCTTACGTGTAGGAAACCTAGGTCTCTTTGAGTGGAACCGTATGGGTTTCGGACTCTGCAACGCCTTTAGTACTTTTCAACGACTGATGGAATGCTGTATGGGGGACCTACACTTAAAAGAATGTCTAATATTTCTTGACGACATTTTGGTATATTCCAAAACGTTCGACGAGCATATAAAAAGGCTCAAAGTTGTATTTTCACGCCTGTCTGAAAACGGTTTGAAACTTTAACACTCAAAATGTGAGTTGTTAATGTCCTCTGGAGTATACATTGGCCATGTGATCAGCGAAGATGGCATCTCCACTGATCCAGAAAAGACTAGTGCTGTCATTCAATGGCCAGCACCCAAAAACACAAAGGAGCTGAGACAGTTTCTTGGCTTTGCTGGTTTTTACAAGAGGTATGTAGAGTATTATGCACAAATTGTTGAAAGGCCTTCTGAAAGGCCATGATACCACTGGCAGACCCAGCAAGAGCAAGAAACGGTCCAAATAGACCATTAAACCAGCTGTTTGGTCTTGAGGTGAAGCCCAAAACCAAGCCTTTCAAATGATCAAGAACAAACTCACATCCTTTCCATTGCTTGCATATGCCCAGTATGATAAACCCTTTGTCTTGCATACTGACGCATCAGGCTCAGTCGTAGGCGCCGTCTTGTATCAGGTGCAAGACGGGATGAACGAGGTTATTGCATATGCAAGTCGTGGATTTAGGCCATCAGAAAAATGGTACCCAGCACACAAGCTAAAGTTTCTGGGACTAAAATAGGCCTTTACCGAAAAGTTGCATGACTACCTTTTCGGTAACACGTTCATTTTCTCCACAGACAATAACCCAATGTTACCAGTACAGCCAAGTTGGACGCTACTGGTCACCGTTGGCTTGGAGCATTGAATACATATGAATTTGAGATAAAATACAAGCCAGGTAAACTCAATGTTGACGCAGATGCCTTGAGCAGACTGCCTCAGACCCACCAACGTGAAGTTAGTGTTGATATGGTTCAAGCAATTTGTATTGCTTCTCAAATATCTGCACCAATTGCAGATTGTGTGGCTATTGATGTCTGTCCTCTTTCTGCAGAAGAGACCAGGACTCAATTGTCCGCAGAAGAAAGGACTAACTGGGGGCATGAACAAGCTCAAGATAACACAGTCAAAGGGAGGCTTTGAACACACACTAGTGATCACACATCATTTCACTTGGTATGCGCAAGCTGTTCAATGCACGAACCAGACAGCTCAAACAACTGCAAAAGCCCTGTACGACCATTTCATAAGACATTACTCTTTCCATGATCGCCTCCACAGTGATCAGAGAAGAAATTTTGAGAGCAGGGTCATAAAGGAGCTATGCAAAATAGAGGAGTCGATAAATCTCGCACAACTCCCTATCACCCCAAGGGAAACCCTGCTGAAAGGTTTAATGAAACCTTATTAAAAATGTTAGGGCGTTAAATCCCGAACAAAAACATGATTGGAAGTCCTTTGTCGGCCGCCTAGTTCAAGCATATAATGCTACAAAGTATGAGACTACTGGTGTTTCCCCACATTATGTAATATTTGGATGGAATATCAGGCTGGCATTTGACGCATTTTTGGGAACCGAACCCGGGAATGAAAGGATATCCAGATCCTGCTGGATATGTGCAGAAACTGCAACTTTGCTTGCAGCAAGCCCACAAGCTAGCTGTTGAGGCCTCGGCGAAGCAGGGTGCACGTAATAAAGCACTTTATGACCGCAAGGCAGGTTCATCCGGTTTGGATGTAGATGATTAAGTTTTGGTCTGTCAAACTCATTTTGATGGGAAACATAAACTTGCAGATAGATGGGGACCAAACACATATACAGTCCTGGAAATTCCAAATCCAAAAATACCTGTATATAGGGTGAAACGTGAGGATGGCATTGGCCCAGTTAAAAACGTATTCCGGAATTTATTGCTGCCAATACAACATGTATCCTCATTCCCTAGTGTTCCTATTGAGGTTACTCCAAAACAGAAAATCCAAATTGAGAAACGTTTAACCAGATCCAAGTCCAAACATGTAGATTCAACTGACAGTGACTGTTCAACAGACTCTGAAACCTTCATTATTCCCCAGCGTAGAGCTGGATATATACCAGGTTATACAGCCACTAAACAAAGGTAAAACAGTCTGGATGTAAATCCCAACCCTCCTGGCTTGGCTGAAACAGAATTTCAAAAGTCTACATCCAGAACATCTAAATCTTTTACCTCACTTAATGAAAATGAGGGTAGTAATCAGTCTGAACAATTGAACATTAGTTCTTTCATAGACCAAAATCAACCAACACAATCTACACCACTAATACCACAATGTACACCACAAACAACACAACAACAAACAGTTACAACACATCCAGCAACACAAGAGGAATCAGTTGGCCGACCTAAAAGGCTTAGGCAACCTCCAAATAGATATTGAGAATGGGTCACGCCAATAATTTACTATGTGCAACTAAACTATACATAACCTAACCCATATGGAATGCATTTTAGATTTGAATTCAACAGATTTTATAATATTTTAAAGTGTTTTTTATTATTTTTGCTTTTCCAGGTTCATATCTTCCATAGATCAATGGTTGAATAAAATATAAACCTGGTGAATGTTATTGGTTGAATTTTCATCTTGTATATATATTCAATTACTCTTAATCACTAAATGTAGTGTATAAAAGTAATACTGTTTCATACAGAAAATTATCTAAACAGTTGTCACTGTATAAATAGCAGTATATATTGATCAATACCTTGATCAGTAAATTAAGACTGTTTTTAGTAAATGTATTATTTAAATCTATGACTTTTTATTTCAATTAGTGTTTATACATAGATTCAACAATCTAAGTTAAATAATTTTGCATATTTGCACAGTGCAAAATTATACAGCTTCATTCTGTTTACATAAGACTGACAAGTAGGTCAGCCATCAGCTGATTGAACAGATGTATTATAATAGGTCATAATAATATTTTCCCACGCACCTTGTAAACACTGCCTACTCTAGTGGAGAGTGTACTGCAGTAATTTTCAATTGCTGGTATAGTCAAGGGGTTTACTATAGTAGGGATGTTATTAAAATTTTTTGTGTTCTATATTTAAAATGTCAGGAGCCATTTTTTCCAACACAGGGAGTATGTAACAGGGTATTCACTCTGACACTAATCCTTTTACCAATACTAACCCAATCAAGACTGAGAGAAGTTCAATGTAAGAGATACTTTGTGATGTATGAGTGAGTTTAATTACTTACAGTACCTGCTTTTATTGTGAGATGATTTCATAGTCATCAATATAATTTTCAATCATTATTCAACAGTTGGTCACTTGTTTGTAAAACCTTGTAAGAGGTAGTAGGCTTTTTCTAATTGCCACTTTCCACAATAAGTCTTGAGGTCACTGGTGAGTGCATTATTCTATGTTAATATTATTGTATTTTCTTGAATTACATTGTATAGCATATGATTTTATATAATTGTATTTTCCTGAATTGTAATTGTATTGTATTGCATATTATTATGCATTACAATGAATTATTATGCCCCCCTTCGAAGAAGAGGGGGTATATTGCTTTGCACATGTCGGTCTGTCGGTCGGTCGGTCGGTCTGTCGGTCTGTCGGTCGGTCCGTCCACCAGATGGTTTCCGGATGATTACTCAAGAACGCTTGGGCATAGGATCATGAAACTTCGAAGGTACATTGATCATGACTTGCAGATGACCCCTATTGATTTTGATGTCACTAGGTCAAAGGCCAAGGTCACGGTGACCCGAAATAGTAAAATGGTTTCCGGATGATAACTTAAGAACACTTAGTCCTAGGATCATGAAACTTAATAGGTAGATTGATCATGACTGGCATATGACCCCTATTGATTTTCAGGTCACTAGGTCAAAAGTCAAGGTCACAGTGACCCGAAATAGGAAAATGGTTTCCGGATGTTAACTTAAGAACGCTTAGGCCTATGATCATATAAACTTGATAGGTAGATTGATCATGACTTGCAGATGACCCCTATTGATTTTCAGGTCACTAGGTCAAAGGTCAAGTTCACAGTAACCCGAAATAGTAAAATGGTTTCCGGATGATAACTCAATAACGCTTATGCCTAGGATCATGAAACTTCATAGGTAGATTGATAATGGCTGGCAGATGATCCCTATTGATTTTCATGTCATTAGGTCAAAGGTTAAGGTCACGGTGACCCGAAATAGTACAATGGTTTCCAGATGATAACTCAAGAACGCTTATGCCTAGGATCATGAAACTGTATAGGTACATTGATCTTGACTCGCAGTTGACCTCTATTGATTTTCAGGTCACTATATCAAAGGTCAAGGTCACAGTGACCTGAAATAGTAAAATGATTTCCGGATGATAACTCAAGAACGCTAATGGCTACGATCATGAAACTTCATAGGTACATTGATCATGACTTGCAGATGACCCCTATTGATGTTTAGGTCACTAGGTCAAATGTCAAGGTCATAGTGACCAGAAATATTAAAATGGTTTCCGGATGATAACTCAAGAACGCTTATGCCTAGGATAATAAAACTTCATAGGTACATTGATCATGACTCGCAGATGACCCCTATCGATTTTGAGGGCACTAGGTCAAAGGTCAAGTTCACGTTGACCCGAAATAATAAAATGGTTTCCGGATGATAACTCATTGATACAATTATTGATAGGATGATTGATTGATTGACAGACAGACAGACAGACAGACAGACAGACAGACAGACAGACAGACAGACAGACAGACAGACAGACAGACAGACAGACAGACAGACAGACAGACAGACAGACAGACAGACAGACAGACAGACAGACAGACAGACAGACAGACAGACAGACAGACAGACAGACAGACAGACAGACAGACAGACAGACAGACAGACAGACAGACAGACAGACAGACAGACAGACAGACAGACAGACAGACAGACAGACAGACAGACAGACAGACAGACAGACAGACAGACAGACAGACAGACAGACAGACAGACAGACAGACAGACAGACAGACAGACAGACAGACAGACAGACAGACAGACAGACAGACAGACAGACAGACAGACAGACAGACAGACAGACAGACAGACAGACAGACAGACAGACAGACAGACAGACAGACAGACAGACAGACGACCGACCGACCGACCGACCGACCGACCGACCGACCGACCGACCGACCGACCGACCGACCGACCGACCGACCGACCGACCGACCGACCGACCGACCGACCGACCGACCGACCGACCGACCGACCGACCGACCGACCGACCGACCGACCGACCGACCGACCGACCGACCGACCGACCGACCGACCGACCGACCGACCGACCGACCGACCGACCGACCGACCGACCGACCGACCGACCGACCGACCGACCGACCGACCGACCGACCGACCGACCGACCGACCGACCGACCGACCGACCGACCGACCGACCGACCGACCGACCGACCGACCGACCGACCGACCGACCGACCGACCGACCGACCGACCGACCGACCGACAGACAGACAGACAGACAGACAGACAGACAGACAGACAGACAGACAGACAGACAGACAGACAGACAGACAGACAGACAGACAGACAGACAGACAGACAGACAGACAGACAGACAGACAGACAGACAGACAGACAGACAGACAGACAGACAGACAGACAGACAGACAGACAGACAGATAGATAGATAGATCAATACAGATGAATAGATTTGTATAAATACCTTCGTAAAAACGAAAAAACACATTACACACAAGCTAAATAGATGAACATGTTATAAAGTAATTGTTGAATTGAGCAATATTTACATGGTAATAATACAAATTTAGTGAAATAAGACAATTTGAGAAATGTATTACTTCTATCTGTTTAAAGTTTAACAGTAAAACTCTTGTTCTAGATCCTTAAGTAATGCAATGCATATGTAGATACCTCAGTGTTAAAAGTTTTAATCTCATTTGCACAAATGGGTGCCTGAAGATAGTCGACAATTAATGAACGAAGTTAAGAACCTTTGAAAAAAAATCAACATTCTATCTGATTCTCCGAGATCAAATACTGGAAAGCCCCTAATCATTTCAAAAATGTGTTGTTCAGGGCTAAATGCACATAGGAAATTTATATTTGGCAAACCAAGTGACTCTATAAGGAAATTCCAGATAATGAAGCAAGTGTTCTCAACTGCATGACAAAGAAATAGTATGAACTGCTATTTCGTCAGTGAATAGTTTGCAGTTTTGACAAAGAACATTGAATTTTTTGGAGAATAATCTACATAAAACTAGTACAGAAGAGAAGCATTCGGGTAATAAATCCCTTTATAGTTTTGATATGTACCGCAAGTGGCATGGCATCCGCATTTAGAAACCGACATCGCTTGATTGAGGATTCGTTAGTTAAACTCGCTCTCAATTCATACTTATAATAGACCTTTATGGAATTGTTTATAAGCCTGTTCAAAAGATTCATACTAATAACTTCTGCATTATGTAAGTAATTCGCTAGGACATGTGTTAATGCATATTTTCTAAGCATTCTGTATATGTCGGGAATGAAACCAGTTACCTTGTGTGGTACGGACATATATGTCACCAGACGTTGGTTAAAGATGATTATTATACGTTTGGTCGTATCTAACACGCATAGTTGACCAAAAAGTAGTAGCTTCCTTCTGTCAATAATTGATTTTATTGGATGAATGCCAATATAGGATGGTGCAATACCTAAGCGTGTACATTGAGACAAAGCTTGCATGTGCTTAATGCACTGCCGGTGAGCTCTTTCAAGGGATACTGTTTTTGAGGCAGTAATGGTGTTTCACAATGCGCACCCGTATAAAGCTTTTGGTAGAACAATTGATTCATAAATTTTCGTCGTTGTTAACGTATGTATGCATCCGCGTTGGAGGCCGGATTCTACTAAGCTGAAGGAAGTTTTGCGCATATTTGAACAAGCTTAATTGGTGGCTTCATTAAAGTCGCCATATTTGTCGCTCAGAACACCTAGGTGAACATAAGTAGTCTACTTTGCCTACTACTTTCTGTCCGAGGTGCCATATGCGCGATAGTGATTTGTAGCGGATCGGAGTTTCATTGTAAACAACGACTTTGCATTTAGATGTTGTGTACTGGTACAAAGAAACAACACTGCATTAGTTCATCGAGACCGTATTTTGTCAACGACCTGAGAACCATATCATCAGCTTAAGTGGGGCAAGACAAGCTAGTGTAATAATATTAAGACCAGACTCCACTCTGTCGAGGCTTTCCAAAAGATTATTTATAAATATAATATACATACAAGTTCTGATGACTTGGCCTTGTCTTGCGCTTTGTAATATATTAAACCATTGAGACGTTATTCCGTGCGTTTTAACACTACTGTTTCGAATAATTTTAGGTCGATGCCGGTTTTGAAAAGTTTCAAAAGTAGAAAACTATGGAGTACATAGCCAAATGCCATTTTGACGTCTGCATTGCAACTGCCTAGATACGATTTATTATCACGTGCGTAGTTGATACATTCACCTACCATAAACGCCCTCATAAGACAACTTACATTTTTCTGGAAGCCGCATTGTAACGGACTGAACGATTCACATTTACTTTGTTCTGTTAAATCAAGTAGCACCTTTTTGTAGAGTTTGAGAACGGTCGAGCATAATGATATGGCTCTGTAACTACTAGGGTCTTTCCTGTTTTTTATCGCAACCTTTGTACATAACTGTTATAATGTCTTTTTAAGATCATCTGGACAATATTCGTGTATTGCCATTGCGTTGAAGTGTTGTTATGACCTTTAACAAAAAGTGCCACCGGTTGTAACATTGGGTCAACAATTTATACATAATTATTGGGCTAAAGCCCCAACTATACATTGGGTCTGACCCAGTAAGTTGGTGTTGTGAGGTTTAACCTCTTCTGCACAGATTTACTGATATATATATAGGTATACTTGTTCTATCAAAGCAAAAGTAAGTTAGTTGAAATCCTGTAATTCCTCCCAGCACCACTATTTCTGGTAGATCCCAATTGGTGGGTATAAGACTATAGGCCCAATAAGTGGGCAAGTTTAAGTATATATGCATATACATATTTAATAATACGGTTTGTGTGTAAATGAAATAAAGTGAGTTTATAAAACTAAATACGTTAATAGTACCATACATTATTAATTTTGATGTTGACAATTTAATTAAAGTTCCAATTGAACTTCCCCCTTTTCCAAGTTGGAAATACATTATTATATAATGCACTCCACTTTTAAGAAAAGCTATTGACTTATTTTGGCGATACATTTTACTATTTATTAGAAGGAAAGGAAAAGTCTTCAAATGTCATATTTCATTGGAATTATATTAAAATATTACATGCTTTGCGTTCATTTTCTTCACACAGCATTTAACCGTTGGATATTATAACACTACCATTACCGCTTACAGACAATTCGTTTAATTGTATATGGTGAAAATCAGAACACAGTCGTTGTAAAGTGGTGAGACATCGGAAGATTTTTAAAGAGGTTAAACTCAATATAACAAAACATGGATGAATAAAAAGGTTTATGTTGTTTACCCGGCTCATATAATATAATACTAGACCCAAACGTAAAGCCTGTTGTTCAGCCTGTGCCTTAATTACCAATTTCCTTGAGATAAAAAGTCAAAGATAAGCTTCTCAGAATGGAGTCACTAGGCGTTATAATACGACACATTAAACCAACTGAATGCGTAAAAGCGTTCGTAACAGTGACATAAATCCCTGGTGATGTAAGAATATGCATCGACCCGCGACTTCTGAATGAAGCAATATTACGATGATATTATCCGATGAAAACAGTGCAGGATATAGTTTCAGAAATACCTAACGCACAGGTATTTAGCACTCTAGATGCAACAAGTGGGAAGCTCCGTTTGGAATTAAGTCCATTAAGGAAATGTATCAGCGTGTCATGACAGTGATGATACAGGATTTAGAAGGAACGCAGGTGAAAGTATTTGACATCATATTCTTTGGAAAAAACATCCAAGAACATGAACAAAAGACAAATGCAAGTATTAGACAAAATGCAGCAAAACAACTTAAAACTTATTTTAAGAAAATGCTAGTTCCGGAATAAAGAGGTCCATTATGTGAGGATACAGGATCTAGAAGGAACGGAGGTGATAGTACTTGTCATCATATTTTTTTGAAAAAAATACATCCAAGAACATGAACAAAAGACTAAAGCGAGTATTAGACAAAAAGCAGCAAAACAACTATAAACTGATTTTAGGAAAATGCTAGTTCCGGAATAAAGAAGTCCATTATGTGGGTCATAAAATCAGCCAAAAGGGACTTGAGGCAGACCATGAAAAGGTCAGAACTGATCAATACATGGTTAGACCTCAAAATAAGAAAGAAGCACCCGCAGGTCTAAGCTTCATCACATACCTGCAGCAATGTTTGCCAAATATGTCAGAGATAAGTGCGCCAATTCGAAAATTGTTGGAAAAGGACATGACGACTGGCAGTGGGAAACCACAAGAAGAAAACTAAAAATAATAAGAAAATGACATCGACAACACATGTTTTTAAGAATCCATGTTAGAGTCTAACGTTGAACGTAGATTCTAGTTCATTTGGACTTGCAGCAGTCTTTCAGCAAAACGAAAAATTAACTGCATATTCATCCCGCGCATTGAATCCAACACAGCAAAGATCATTTCAAATTGAAAAAAGTGACTCTTTCAATTGTGTTTGTTTGAAAAAAATATACCATGAGTTGTATGGAGGCGAGTTTACAGTACAGGCGGATCACAGACCTATTAAGAGTATTTTCAAGGTGAAATATAAATCTGGTAAAACTATGTTTGCGTCAAGATATAAATTACCAGATACTCAGGACAAAATACCGGCTATTGATATCAATCAAATACAGTTGCGTGCTTATTCGCCTATGTCTGAGTTGAAATATAGGGTGTTGACATAAAGCTTATGAAGAAGATGAGGACATGCGATGTATCAAACCCTTGATTGACAAAGGATGACCAGAAAATAAGTACCAGACTCCATTTAACGCTTAGACACAACCTCACGAATATGCTGATGGAATTGTAAACAAAGCGTTATAGGTTATAATCCCAAAACGGCTACAACGTGAGTTGTTGCACATTGTGCATCAAACACATCAATGTTTAGTAGCATGACACAAGAGAGCATGCGAATTTATGTTCTGGTTCGTATTGATGAGAGAGACGTAGAGCATAAAGTAGAGAAATCTAAAATGGGTGCACTGAACACTAGTAAAATGAATCATAAAGAGCCGTTGTTGCCCAGTAAAATGTCTGATAGGCCGTCATCAAAGATCGGTGAAGATGTGTTTGAATAACAAGGCAGACATTATTCGTTGACTGGACAATTTTTCAAAATGACCAGAAGTTGAAAAGCTCGATTGGTTACGTTCAGGAAATGTTATCGCGTATCTGAAAAAAAAACAAATTAGGCGATTTGGCTACATTGATGACCGTGTTTCGGATAATTGACCGCAATTCGCGTGTAGTCAATTTAAGGACTTTGGCGCAGAGTGACAAACATACAACATCGAGACCGCGTTATAATCAAAGAATGGGACAAACTGAAAGATATGTTCAAACAATCAAGCACATGCTTAAGAAAAGTGAAGATCCCAACAAGACACATATTGTGCGATAGACTTTACAATTTGATGTCCAAAGAAAAATTGAACATGCGATTTAAAGGTTGAAAAACTGAACATTCAATTAGAAAGTTTATTATTGAATTACTATGCAATATATGTTTTAGTAAGAACAGCCTTATGGCTAAGTACTATGCTTTCAAAACCATTGAAAACCATTGAAAACATTGTATACTTTCTTGAATCT